>NW_007735976.1:24696-30728 GCF_000696425.1 Galeopterus variegatus
TTTTTTTTTTTGGTTCTTTTTGAGACCGGCCGCACCACGCTCAGCCAGTGAGCACTGTGAGCACACCGGTCATCCCTATATAGGATCCGAACCCGAAGCGGGAGCTCCCAGCACCGTACTCTCCAGAGTGCGCCACGGGCTCGGCCCAGTATTTTATATTCTATCATATAATTATTATTCCTAGTATCTATACCACCTTCATTATTATTATTAGCCCCCCTTTTCAGGTGACAGGTGGTTAGGAGAAACAAGGCCCTGCAGTGTGTAGCGTAGGAGCTGGCATTCAAATCCACATCTGTGTGGTCATGCTGCCTCCCAAAGCAGCAGGACAGTGGTACTGTCATGTGAGACATGGACCATAGCCTAGTTTCTATTTCAAATATATCTGTTTAAAGACTTTATCTCTTGCATAAAATAAAACTGAAAAATCCCAAATCATATTCACAGATTTTTCCATAATGAACTTTATGAAGTATTCAAATGTTTGTGCCTAATAATCACTCAGCTGTTTGATTAATTGAAGAGGAGGAATAGTTCACCAAAATCTTTTGTAGTGATAAACAGTAAGAGAAACAGAGCAAGATCCAGGCTTCTGGCTCATCACAGGTTCAAAATCTTTATGGGATTTTCACTCTGAGAAATGCATACACCACACTTTGAGAGAAAATGAGTCATTTTTTATCCCTACTTTCAAACATGTTGAAAAGTGATACACTTTCTCATTTAAGTATTAATGGTTTATTTATAGGATTAAAAATAATTTAGGGGGACTCATTTAAACTTCCATTGTCATTTTGGTATGATTTTATTCAAATATGAAAAAAGAACACTTTCCTAAAATTATGCTGACACTGTTGTTATGAATTACTCCAGCAAGAAATGCACTAGCAACAAAAGCCAGCTTCTATTGATATTTCTAGTGACTTCTTTGCAAAAGGTTACCTACCGATTTTATTTTGTAACCAGAAAGGAAATCACTGGATTTAACTTTAATTTTTTAAATTGTGAAATACAGTTGTGCTTCACAATGGACTGCATATATGAC
This sequence comes from Galeopterus variegatus, assembly GCF_000696425.1. Taxonomy (NCBI): domain Eukaryota; kingdom Metazoa; phylum Chordata; class Mammalia; order Dermoptera; family Cynocephalidae; genus Galeopterus; species Galeopterus variegatus. The sequence continues at coordinate 25,742 of NW_007735976.1, forward strand.
AGTGGTCCCATAAGATTATAATGTCTACACTGCATAGCCTAGGTACATAGTAGACTATAGCATGGAGGTCTGTGTAAGTAGATTCTGTGATGTTCATATAATGATGAAGTTGCCTAACAATGCATTCCCACAGCATATCCCTATCATTAAGCAACGCATGTATATCGTAGAACAGTATATTGTGATAGCATTTTATTTTATTTTTTTATTTTAATTTATCAGTATACAATGTAGTTGATTCTCATGTCCCTCTGCCAATTCCTGCTTTTCCTCCATCCCTCTCCCTTCTTCCTCCTCCCCCCCATCAGCATCATATATGTTCACTTGTCTTAACAAGTTCAAGGAATTGTTGTGATTGTTGTGTTTTCTCCCCCCGCATTCATTTGTATATTTACTTATTTTTATTAACTCCCATAAATAAATGAAAACATGCAGTATTTCTCTTTCTGTGCCTCACTTCTTTCACTTAATGTAATTTTTCTCTAAGTCCATCCATGTTGCTGCAAATGGTAGTATTTCTTTTTTTTTTCTAATAGCAGAGTAGTATTCCATTGTGTAGATATACTACATTTTCCTTATCCACTCATCCAGTGATGGGCATTTAGGCTGATTCCAATTGTTGGCTATTGTAAATAGTGCTGCAATAAACATTGGAGTACAGGTGTCCCTCTGACATCACGATCTCCATTCCTCTGGGCATATTCCCAGCAGTGGGATAGCTAGGTCATATGGTAGATCTACCTGTAATTGTTTGAGAAACCCTCATACCATTTTCCATAAAGTCTGCACCATTTTGCAGTCCCACCAATTTTGATTTGTCAACTTGGCTAGGATGAATTACAGTCCTTAGAACTACATTTCTAGTCTCCTTCCAGCTAGGGTGGGCTGCAAGGGATACTCTCCTAGTAGACTTAAGAGGGCAGAAGGGAGGCACTGGTTGCTTTGTGGCATCGACACCTCTTCTCTCTGTTACTCAATCACTTATCTAGGCTCTATAGTGAAAGGATTCTGTAGATATGATTATAGACCTGAATCGGTTTACTTTAAATTAATCCAAAGGGAGATTATCCTGGGTGGGCCTGACTTAATTAGTTGAAAGTTCTTTAAAACAGGGTTTAGGCCTTCCCTGAACTCAGAGACTCCAAACAGCAGCTGGAGTTGAAACGGCTCTTCCTTCCCCCGGATCTTTCTTCTTGACTGACTCCTATGAACATGAACTTTGTCTTGTGCTGCTGGAATTCCAGTCTGCTCGTGATTTTTCCTTCCCGCTTGCCTGCCCTGCAGACATTGGATTTGATTAACCAGCTCTTACTATTGCATTAGCCAATTCCTTGTAATAAATTGTAATACATCCTGCTACTTTTGCTTCTCTTGTTGAATCCTGACTGACACACATATGAAATATATATGTACAGTTTTAAAGATATTAAAAATAGGAAATCCTTGTATTCATTATTGACCTAAGAAATAGAATATTACCGGTTTCTTAGAAGCCCCCATGTGTCACCGTCTTCACACCTGTCTTCCTCCTTCTAACCCAAAAGTAACCACTATTCTGACTTTTGAGTTAACCATCCCCTTGTTTTTCTTTAGTTTTACTCTATATGTATGTATCCCTAAGCAATGTATTGGTTAGTTTAAAAAAAGAAATGAGTAGAAGGCACAGCTTAGCCATGTAAGGAAAGGGTGATGTTGCTATTGTTAGACAAAGGCTCTCAGAATATAAGCTAAGCACGGTTGCTAGACTATTGTGCAGAGAAATCAGCGGGCAAGCTCACGAAAGAACACTGGGCAGCATCAGGCCCAACAGACAGGGTGGACATCAAGGTATTATCTGCCTCTAAGTTCATCAAGCACTGCATCCAATTCTGCATAGTAGGTCCAAGGTAACTCAACTGAGGAGAGTGTCCTCAGCTCGTCCAGGCTCAGAGCATGGAAGAGGGCAGGAAGACCATCTACACCTATCAAGACAAGCCACCAATCAGGGCCAGGCTCCCTCAGGCATTCTATCCTCTGGTTAAAGAAATGGTAGAAAGGTGACTGGAACCTTGGGGATGACAGCCTTCTACACATCTGTTTCCTGAGTCACAATACTCCAGTGTATTCTCATTCCCCACATCAGGTACTCAGCTGTCACTGTATACCCCATGTCGTTCTCTTTTTTGTTTTGTAATATCTGATTTTGGTAAAGCATATGTTCTAGTAACTTCTTGAGAAAACGTACGTTGAGATAGTTTTTTTAATTTTATTTTCAATGTCGGAATATTTTCTGTTATAGCCTACTATTTGATGGATACTTTAGTTAGTGATAGAATTCTAGCTTGGGAATAATTTTCTTTAGAATTTCCAAAATATTGCTTTATTTATTCCTTACTTCTACTCTTGCTGTTGAGAAATCCAAACTTATTCTGATATCTAATCATTGTGTATGTGACTTTTTGTTTATTTATTTTTTAATCTCATGCAACTTTTATTTGGCCCCAGTGTTCTAAAAGTTCACAATGATATTTGTGTATTTTTTATCCATTATTATGGGTACCAGCTAAGCCTTTTAAATCTAGAAACTTATATCCTAAATTTCTGGGATGTTTTCTTGAATTATTTCATTCATAATTTTCTCAACTCTGTTTTTTTTTTTTTTTTTTTTTTTTTGGTCTCTCTTTTTTGAATTCATTATTTAGATGGTGGACCTCCTGAACTTGTTTCCTGAGTTTTCTGTTGCTTCTACTTTCCATCTATATGCCTTTTTCCCCACTTTCAGGAAGAAGTTGACACCTTTACTTTCAATCTCTTCTATTTTTTATTTATGCTTATTATACTTTTAGTTTCCATTTGCTCTATGGAAATGATAACATCCTGTTATTATTTAATTGTATTTTCCTGCATAGTCTCTGTTTCCTCCAAGTTGTTTTCTTTTCCCTTTAGTATTGCCCTTAAATTCCATGTTAGAAGTATGCCTGTTATGTGTCATACTCCTTGTCTGTCTATTCATATTAAAAGTGAAGAACTGAACAGTGGAAGTTCTGAGCATGGGTGGGATTTTCAACTTGGGGCTTCACTTTAGGGATTCTTGGGTAGGGCTTTTGCCAAAGGGCCTCATATGTCAGTATCTTTAGACTTTTCTTCTTGGAGCCGTAAGATTCTCCATAGATAATGTCAGATTCCTTCCTGCTTGGAGGACAAAGGTCTGGAAACCATCCTCTTCCGGGAACTGAGTAGAGAAAAAATGAGGTCTCAACATTTCACATTTAATATGCAGTCATTTAATATACTGTTTTCCATATAGTACTCATGTCCTCAACTGTGCCTAGCAATCCTAGAGACCCTGCAGAGAATAAATATCCCCACTTGTCTGCCATGGTGGTGTATCAGAGGAGTAAGTTTGGGAATCTGAAGGATTCCACAACAGATTTCCTTCAGACATCCTCAATGACTGGCCACCCTTGTCCCTCCCAGTTTTAAAGTCATCCGGTGCTGACAGGTCACACACTTATGAGAGTTCTATTCGGGAAAGTGGGTTGGTTCACAGCAGTTTCCACTTCCAGCTTAGAATTTTCTGTTCATAGGCCAGTTACCATGCCTCCATCAGTTTTCCAGATCCTGAAATATTGTCACTTGTTTTTCTTTGTTATTACTAATCTTGTGAATTCACAGGTTTAAAGAAATTTTTCTATACTGTACTTTCAGTTGGGTTTTTGGATGGATCAGAATTAGATATATGTGTTTAATTGACCATTTCTTCTTGATTCTCAAAAAGAGTTGTAATTTTTTTAAATGTTATAAATTCAAAATTTTTTTAAAAATTAGAAAAGTTAAATGTGCAATGCATTTTCTTAATTCAAATTCTTTTCCTGCCTTAGCTATTGATGGGTTGGTGCTGCTATTGCTAAAGCAGGGAAAATTAGAGTAAGCACAGATTTGGAGGGAAACATCAGTTTCAGTTTCAAATGTTAACACTGAGATCATTATGAAACATACACTTGAAATGAAAATAGGTAGGTAGGTACATGAATCTAGAGGTCAGAAGAAGAATCCAGACTAGACCTAAATTTAAGAGCTGATGGCACCTAGAGTGTATTGAGAGAGAATGATGAATGAAAAGAGAAGACTTTAATATGACAGCATTTTTTATTGAAATTTTTATTAGTGAAGAACACAGTAGATAGACCTCTCAAAATAGTCCTGGAGCAGAACACTTGTGTTCCATGGAATCATAACCTAAAGCTCCCACTGTGGAGGAGATACCCCACCCTGAGTAAGTTTCTGAAACTCTTTTCTAGTGATTTTTATTTTTTATTTTGTTCTATTTTATTTAAAATTTATTTAATAATAATCTTCATGAGATACAAAGCTAATTGTCACCCCTCCTGCCCATGATGTGAGGGCCAGATTCATACTGGGGGCATACCCATTACCAGAAATTACTATTGTACCCCTCGTCCCCACCCAATTATCCCCCAACCTCCCTCCCCCTCCGCCTCCCCCCCACTCCACTCCGTAGCCCTAGGAATGTTCCCTCCCTCTGCAAGTCCAGTGAACTACTTTGGTCTTTCTTTCCTTCATTCTGTCTCTTTTAGCTCCCACATATGAGTGAGTACATGCAGTATTTATCCCTCTGTGCTTTGCTTATTTCACTCAACATAAGTTTCTCCAGGTTCATCCATGTTGTTGCAAATGGGAGTATTTCATTCTTTTTTATGGCAGAGTAGTATTCCATAGTGTATATGTACCACAGTTTCCTTATCCAATCATCCGTCAATGGACACTTAGGTTGGTTCCATGTCTTAGCTATTGTAAATAGAGGTGTGATGAACATGGGAGTGCAGGTATCCCTTGGACATGATGACTTCCATTCCTCTGGATATATACCCAGAAGAGGGATTGCTGTATCATACGGAAGATTTATCTATAGTTGTTTGAGAAACCTCCCAATTGTTTTCCAAAGTGGTTGCACTAATTCATAGTCCCGCCAACAGTGAAGGAGTGT
>NW_007735976.1:31092-32899 GCF_000696425.1 Galeopterus variegatus
TACACAAAGCTAATTGTCACCCCTCCTGCCCATGATGTGAGGGCCAGATTCATACTGGGGGCATACCCATTATCAGAAATTACTATTGTACCCTTTGTCCCCACCCAATTATCTCCCAACCTCCTCCCCCTCTCCTCCCCCCCACTCCACTCCGTAGCCCTAGGAATGTTCCCTCCCTCTGTACAACCACGGCACTACTGTGGTTTTCTTTCCTTCCTTCCTTTCTCTCTTAGTTCCCACATGAGTGCGTACATGTGGTATTTATCCCTCTGTGCTTTGCTTATTTCACTCAACATAAGTTTCTCCAGGTTCATCCATGTTGTTGCAAATGGGAGTATTTCATTCTTTTTTATGGCAGAGTAGTATTCCATAGTGTATATGTACCACAGTTTCCTTATCCAATCATCCATCGATGGACATTTCAGTGGGTTCCATATCTTGGCTATTGTAAACAGAGCTGCGATGAACATGGTTGTGTAGGTATCTCTTTGACATGATGATTTCCATTCCTCTGGATATATATGCAGGAGAGGGATTGCTGGGTCATATGGAAGATCTATCTGTAGTTGTTTGAGAAACCTCCGTATTGTTTTCCATAGTGGTTGTACTAACTTACATTCCCACCAACAGTGTAGTAGTGTTCCCTTTTCTCCACACCCTTGCCAGCATTTGTTATTCACTGTCTTTTTGATTATATCCAGTCTAACTGAGGTTAGATGGTATCTCAATGTGGTTTTTATTAACATTTCCCTGATGACTAGTGATATTGAGCATTTTTTCACATATCTGTTGGCCATTTGTATGCCTTCCTTTGGAAAACGTCCATTCAGCTCCTTTGCCCACTTTTTAATTGGGTCATTTGTTCTTTTACTGCATAATTGCTTGAGTTCTATGTATATTCTGGATAGTAAGCCCTTGTTGGATGCATAGTCAGCAAAATTTTTCTCCCACTCTGTAGGTTGTCTTTTCACTCTGTTGATTGATTCGTTTGCTATGCAGAAACTTTTAAGATGAGCTCATGATCTAGTTGGCCAAGATGGCAGAAATCATGCCGTGAATAGATTCCATAATAAGTGCATGGACAGAATCTTGACTCTTGTGACTCTTGAGAAGTGGTTGGATTCAGGATAGACATTGAAAATAAGAGCTCACAGGATCTGCTGATGCACTGGTTGTGTGATGAAAGGGAGGGAAGTGACAAGGATGACTTCAAGGTTTTTGCCTAAGCCAAACAGTAATGCCATTTATTTCAAGAGAAGGAACAAGTTTTGGGTTGAATCTGGACAGTCAGATGTTCTCTCCCGGGACTCTAAATCTTAAGCAAGTTACTTACAGAGAAAGGGGACATCACATTCATCATAATGTCAGTGGCAGCACCAGACAAGATTGCTGCTGGCCTCTGCTGGCCACTGCTGTCCTTTCTGATGCTCGAACTCCCTACAATCCCCTGATCTGGCCCACTATCCAGACCTGGTTCTCCAGCTTCTCATTATTTTTTTCAGCCCTCTGTAGTCGTTGGCTACTTTCCAATGAGTTCCATCAAGCTAGGTTCAGTTGCTCTTGCAACCTGACTGACAGGATTGATAAGTATGTCGTGAGTCATTAGTTTACAGTTGGTTGGTGGTCTCAGAACAACCGGCATCCTGCTGCCAAGGACAATCCAGCTAACAGAACTAGCTGGGGCTTCTATAAGATAAAATGGGAGGTAGTATGTGGCCCTCAGTATAAACAGATTGCTTTATACCAAATTGCAATTCAGTACAAATATTCTTGGTTTGTGTTCCTTTTCCTGCTTCTGAGTTTGTAC
>NW_007735976.1:33757-34465 GCF_000696425.1 Galeopterus variegatus
CTATGAAGACTCAGAATTCTTCTTCACAGTACCCCAGTATCATAGATGCTTTATACAACCTCAGCCAACATAGTTCCATGTAAGACAGGGAAGGAAGCAGAAGGAAAGGAGGAAGAGGACAGCACACATGGCAACACTGCAGAAGCTCCAATGCAAGTATCTCCCAGGAAAAGTGGGGAGAGCATCTTCTGTAGGACGAGTGGCCACATCCGGGAGCGCTGGGGTTGGGATTTACATCACTCCATAATCTCCATTCTAAACTCAACCCCAATCACTCCAAAATTTTAATTTAAAACATGTAGATTTTCAGTTCTGCAAAGGAATCACAAATACTTGTAGCCAGTTAAACTGACATAACAGTGAAATAGTATGGCCCACAAACAATCAATGTAATTTGGAGGGAAAAGCTCCTAGAAGACAACTCATGATTATTTCTGGAATTAATCCACTGTTTTTTGATGTGACTGATGCAACTGATCCCTATTTGAAGTCAGGCATTAAAATCAGCTGCTACCTCAGTCATTTTCTGTTGCTACTTAATCATCAAGATGCCTGAAGTCGTTTATTTCCCTGACAGTATCATAGTTTTGGGGGGAAAATAACTATAGGGAAATTATGGTTTTATTAGTATATTTTAGATAATCTCTCTCTCTCTCTTCATAAAGTAAAAACAATACAGTAAATAATAATTTTCTCGACAGTGCCTCA
>NW_007735976.1:35254-38835 GCF_000696425.1 Galeopterus variegatus
AATGCCTAAAATTGACCACTAAAAGTTAAGGAGGCTTAAAAATTACCTGCTTCAAACTGGCTTGATTTCCTCCAAAGAACATTTTAAAAACAATGTGCCCATCATAATAGCTTTATATATTGTCTGCCCATCTAGCTTTCAGATAAATGAATGGCTGCCAAAAGGACAGCACAGCAGCTGCTCTGTAAGATTGTATTACTCATACTACCTCCATGGTTTCACTTATTTTGTTTCCACACTTGAGATACCCCATTTCGCTTTTCTTCTTATCAAAATCTTAGCCAGCCTTTAAGACCCAAGTTTCACTTTCTTCCTGAAATCTTGGTTATTCTGGGTGTTTTTAAATTCTTACACCCATAAATTTCTACATAATATAATGACATGGTGACAAATGTTTATCCAGTTAAAACATTATCTGTTAAGTTCCAGGCATTATGGACTAGAAATATAAGGATTTTAAGAAAAAACATGATTCTTATCCTGCAGGAGCTTACTGTTGTCCCAGACATATGTGAGTATATTTTGTCCTCCTATCTAAATGTAAACTCTTTAAGAAAAGGAATCATTTCACATCTAATATTAATAGGACCCCAAATCCAACTGCAAGCTTCTAATGTGGAGATGAGAACATATCTATATACTGGTAATCAAACATATTAGAGTCCTCCTATCTAAATGTAAACTCTTTAAGAAAAGGAATCATTTCACATCTAATATTAATAGGATCCCAAATCCAACTGCAAGCTTCTAATGTGGAGATGAGAACATATCTATATACTGGTAATCAAACATATTAGAGTTCCTAATTAAACCTAGAATCTAAAAGGAAAAATATTATCAATTCTATTCAAAGTCACTTGATGTCATTTTTATAGTTTCTGGCCATGAAGAGCTAGACATGCTGCTCTCATGTTCCTTGTATCTTTGTTTTACTATATAACAATTTTTATTTTACTTACAAAAAAGCAAAGTAATAAAAAGTGTAGATATGGGCCAAGACTGCCTGGATTCAAGTTCTACAATCTTACATATATGACCATGAGTCACCTTAGTTTCCTCATCTGTAAAATGAGGGTGATAAATATATGTAACTTATAAGGTGATTGTAAAGTTAAATGAACTAATATATATGAAACATTTAGAAAACTACTTGTCTCATAATAGTTGCCTAGGAATTTCCATTTGGAATTATTATGCACCTTCAAGAGGTAGTGACATGTTGCTATTCCACTTCTACAAACAAAACACTTGAGCCAGAAAGGCAATATTGATGTATTCTAAATTACTGTAAAAATAATCTCTAAAGGCAGAATATGATCTTCCTGAATTCACTGGCTTTGGAATAAGCACTGAGCTGTCCTATCTTCTTCCATTTAACAGTCTGCATTCAGATTTAGTCCAATGAAGTAGATGATGTTTCAAGCCTGCATAGAAAGGATGTATAAGACATGACCTCTTTTCTCAAGTAGTTGACCATCTGAATTGTGCTAAATAACATGGCACTACTTTTTTGTCTTCTAACTGTGCTACTATAATGGATACTAGTGAAAATTTCCTTAACCAAAATCTAGGAAGGTACACCCTTAATTCTGCTGTACTTGACCTTTTCTATAGTAGTAATTATATGTGAGTGAGTTATTGAAGTTGCTGGTAGAGATGGTGTATCAGAATAATATATGTCAGAATTCTTAGTTGCAGATGATAGAATCCACTTCAGCTAGTTTTAAAAGGGAGGGATTTATTAAAATGTGTAGGTAACTTACCGAATTTTCTTGAGGGCCGGGAAAGTACATAGCCACAAGGAAAAAAAAAATAGTCCAGGAAAAAGAATAGCTAGGAGAAATGCCCAGCTATAAAACAGCACTGTTCAGAACCTCCACTGCTACTGTTTCACACACTTCAGTGTCTATGACATAGAGGCTGGACATTAGAACTTTCACTGGTGCTGCCTTAAAGGGCCAGATTCCTTCACTAACATGCTTGCAAGAAGATCCAATAGCCTGATGTATAGTCACTTCCTCACATTGGTCACATTCTCCTTGTAAGTCTTGCAGAGCTGTATCTTGTTCGCAAAATCAAAGCTATACCTGAAACCTACCTTCAAGAAATCTGGTGTTCTTTTTTCAGTTTCTACTGTTTTCAGTTCAGGAGACAAGCTATGAAAGGGTTAAAGTGTTGAGTGAGACAATTCACAGTATCTACCACTGTCCATATCTTTAGCTACTCAACACTCTTCTTCCCAAATTTGAGCTTCTAAATGAAATAGCAACTACAATATCCTCTTACTTAATATAAAGCAACAATTTCTCTTGCAAATGAATATGCTCTCTACCTCTCCCCAAAAGGGGAGACCATAAATTTCACTGGTGATATTCATTTCTCTTTTAGGCTAGTTGGAATTCTTTCCTGATTTCTGTAACTTATGGACTAAATAAAAAATATAATCACTTTATCAAATGGAAAGGGAGAGAAGAGAAGAAAAGCAACTGGTAAATAATAAAAATATATAAATAACAGAGTAAGAAAGAACATTGTTAGCCACTCCAGCGCTTTTTTCTACAACTGGTCACGTTGTTCTACATGATATTTGTAGTTCTTTTTTCCCCCAACTTCATTCCATGTTCCCTTTGCCCTCAGCTGGAACCTCAGCTGGCTTAGGTTCTCTGGGGGTTTGACTCAGCCTTCCTTATTGAAAGGCGTGTGTCTTGGTAGTTTCATCCATATAGGGTGATTGTCTTCTCTACTAACCTTAGCACTGGGCAGAGCAGTACCAGGAGGCAACTCAGAGGATGTGCTGGGTTTATGTCCTATGATCCCTGCCCTGATACTCAAGGAGCAAAATGATTTCACCCTTCAGATTCAAGATCCTCATCTCTAATCAATTACCACTTTTTTTGGTCATTTTTCCAGTGGTATTAAAAGTCTCAAAGTGACTGTCAGTACCAACTTTCATTTCAATGTATCTCCTGATGGAAACATTTTTACTTGAATACAAAAATAGCTAAGCAAGTAAAGACCAAGGTTGTAGGGAAGTGAGGTGAAAATTTTGAGCAGGTCATTAGGTATAATAGTGAAGGGTGCCACTCTCATTTCTACTGCCTTGGTTTCCACATGTTATATATTTGGTCTATAGAAAAACAAAACATAAAAAACAGCATCTTTACCTATTTACTGATTCAGAGAAAAGACTGTATCCTTTAGAAAAGCATTCAGTGGTGTGCTGTCATATGCTTAAGAATTAGCTCTGAAAAATAAAAAGGTGATACATTTTGAGTATTGATTACCTTTGTTTTAAATATGACCTATTTAAGTTTAAGTTTATATAACTTAATTTTTTAAAATGGTTGTATTTAGCAACTGACTTATGAAATGGAGCTAATAACAATATCTATTTCATATAGGACTATTGTCATATCAGTGAGAGCAAACATAGGTCTGGTTTACTGATCATTTAGATTGATAAATGCTAGCTATTCTTCTCTAGACCACCTTAGCCACAGTTCCTTATGATGTTTGTCGATATACCTACCTTATCTAAATATTGTTAATTTCATTTAAAACATGGGGCTAATATATATGGG
>NW_007735976.1:39652-42585 GCF_000696425.1 Galeopterus variegatus
GGGACACAAGATGTGTGCCCTTTTGCTGCTCGTTAGGACAATTGGATTAATTATTTTAAAATATTAAGGAATATTTGCCCAATCCCTAAGAGATAAAAAAATAAAATTTACATGGCATTTTTTCTGCATTAAATTCCATGAGCTCTGTTTTTCTCTCTTTTTATGCTGTATTCATAGCCTTAATGTAGTGCTTGGTACCTTGCAGGCACTCAATAAATATTGCTTGAAAAAATAAACGGATCATTTGAACTTTTCTGTTTTCCTCTCTAGGAAACCTAGCCTAATTAAAAAGTGTGTCCAAACTCCTGTGATCTTGTGGCCCTGTATGTATAAACGGGACTCAGTTGCTTCCATTTCAAACAATTGAGGCAAATATAATTCAGAAGGAAAATGTAGCTTCTCATGTCAACAAATGATAGAGGATCCCTGCACAAATAAGTTAGCAACAGAAATTATCCATTAGGGTAGTTACATAGCTTAGTTTCTAGATCAATGAACAGTTCTCTTTGTACACAAAGATAAATTTAACTACATACACACTTAATTTTTAGAAGCTAATGATAGGAAGGATGTAAGCATAATTTGGATTTATATACTACAACAAAAACAGGCTTCATCAGCTATCATGATAAAAATATGTAGCAATTTTTTCCACATAGACACTTCTTGAATATCATTAACAATAACTTGAGCCTTTACTCCTTAACCTAAAAATAACAAAAACAACCATCAAATGGGCAGGTTTTCAGGTTCACAATGGTTAAGTAACAGTCACAGGAAGTGAGTCAAGTTTAGGTTACCAGGCTGAAGTCATATTCACGGCAATGGAGGCATAAAAGTAGAAGTGGCCACCAACTCCAAGAGGGGACAGATTACCAGTATGGAGAAGACTTAGAGGCAAAAGACTTCCTATATTTGTTTAGTATTTGGTGCTTCCTTCTCCCTCAGCCAGAGGGGGCTCCCAAATTGACTCCAGCTTTCCCAACAGGCTCGTGGAACACATGTGGTAAACTCTGTGTAAGGAGACCTAATAAAACTGCAGGCGTGGGAGCTCCACCTCCTTTTTAAAAGCATTTGATAGAAGACGTCAACATGTCTGAAGTGATCCTCTTCTTTGTACCTGAACAAATGATAAACAATGATAAAAAATTGTCTACCATTTCCCAGGCAGCCTATTATAAATTATGGGTAACTCTGCCTGTTAGACCATACTCTCTTGCCGTGATGTAAAATGTATCTTCCCTTGGCTCTACACAATGATCCTAACATTGGAGATCAGAGGGCCAACGTTGTATCCTTCCTCTCTCTATGTGATAGCCTTCCAAAAATCAAAAGACAGCTATCATACCCATATTCTTTTCTTCTCCAGGATAAAATACACTTCCTGTCTCTTCAATGGCTTCTCATATGGCATGGCTTTTAGTTGTGGTAGAATAATATGTTTGAAATATCCACCTCTTTTTTTCTTCTAATGGTTTCCCTGCCACCCACCCCCTATACTACTCTACCTCATATGGTAGCCAGGGTGTTCAATGCTTCTTATCTCAGATTGAAAATGTGACAACAGAAAGAAGGGAGAAAAGGCTCTCTTCCTGAGAAGAGAGTCTCAAAAGCATAAACCCTGACAAGAGCAAAAAATTCACAGCATAGAAAACATGATGGATAAGATGGTGATGTCCTCACTCCCAACACCTGGGCTAGAAAAGCATTTCCAGGGATTGAGTTGGGGAATAGTGAGGAGTGAGTAAGTAGAGATAAATGGGAGAGAAACAGGTAATGAGGCTTAGAATGAGGGAGCTGCACTATAATGTTCCTATAATTGCAGGCAGAGTCGGTGTCCTCAGACCACCTAGTCAACAGACCCCTCCATCAATTATGCCAGGAGCCCTGTGTGAGAGGAGGCCACATCTGCAGACTGTTTTCTCAAGTGAGTAAGCCTTGGATGTCACAAAAGCCCCAAAGCTTGTCCATTATCTTTCTTATCAATGGCTGTGGAGGCCTTTCCTCTAACAGCAGAAGGCACTTTGCTCAACTGAGGAACATAATTTGGTGATCAGAGCTTGTCTGTCCTTCTCATGAGAACACTACTTTTTTGTGTCCTGGGTACGTTCAAGGCCCAGTAAAGAACACAAAGAGGAAGCAGAGAACACACAGTATGTTAGTCAGTGTTCTCCGAAGAAACAGAACCAATAATCTCTTCATATACCTAAGATTTATTAAGTTATTGACTCAAGTGATTGTGGAAGCTAAGAAGTCTTACAATCTGCCATCTGTAAGCTGGAGACCCATAGAAGCCAGTGATAATCACAGAACTGAGAGCCAGAGAGCTGATGGTATAGTTTTTAGTTTGGGTAAGAAGACCTGAAAACCAGGAGCACTGAGGACAGGAGAAAATTGATGTCCCAGATCAGCAGTCAGGCAAACTTTCTTCCACTTTTTTGATTGATTCAGGCCTTCGATGGATTGGGTGATGCCAATCCACATTGTGGATGGTAATCTCCTTTACTCACTCCACTAATTTCTATGCTAATATATTCCAGAAATATACCCTCACAGACACATCCAGAAGTACTGTTTAACCAGATATATGGGCATCCCATGGCACAGTCAAATTGACACATAAAATTAACCATCACATATGGAGAGGAAGTAGTGAATACATAGAGAGGAGTAGTGGTGATTTGTAAGAAAAAGCTCCAGAATGTACTTGACAGCAGCCAAACAAAACCAGCTTAACAGTTGCTCTGAGCCAATACCTGGATAAAAAATTTACAAAATGTATTCATAAAGCTTGTGCTATTTTCTGAATATTTTTATCTTTACTAAAATATTCTTCAAGTGTGATTTCCATGACAAAGGGAAATGACACAACTTTTGAAATAAGCCAGGCAGACAAAGAAAAAAATTTTTAAATATGAAGAAAACTATGAGAG
>NW_007735976.1:43216-44436 GCF_000696425.1 Galeopterus variegatus
CCAGGAATAACATGATGCCTGTCAATAACATCCCTAAATGTAAATGGATTGAATTCCCCACTCAAAAGACATAGGCTGGCTGACCGGATTAAAAAACTAGACCCAACTACATGCTGCTTTTAAGAAACTCACCTCACCTGTAGACTCATACAGATTAATAATGAAGGGACAAAAAAAGATATGCCACACAAATGGAAACCAAAAACAAGCAGGAGTAGCTATTCTAATATCAGATAAAAGACTTTAAGCTAAAAACTATTAAGAGACAAAGAAGGTCACTATATAACAATAAAGGAATCTATCCATCAAGAGTATATAACAATCATAAATATATAAGTACCCAACATTGGAGCACTCAGATATATAAAGCAAACACTATTAGACCTAAAGAGATAGATAGACCCCAATACAATAATAGTCTGGTACCTCAACACCCCTCTCTCAACACTGGACAGATCATCTATGTAACAAATCAACAGATAAATTCAGGATTTAAACTACAGTTTAGGTCAATTGGACTTGGCAGACATCCAGACATTTCTTTTTTTCTGTTTCCATTATTTCTTCTGTTTTCTTAACCACAAGTTGTTGAAATACTACTAACAGTATGTTTAAAATCAATTACATCCCTGTGAATAAGAATATAATAGTGAGAGATGAATAAAATAAATTTCTCTATCTGGTATACAAAATATGGATAATTTAGTATGTTTGATTAGTGTAATGGTGTGTGGAGGAGATTGTCAAGCTGAATCTTTCTTGAAGAAAAAAACAGTCCTTGAAAGAAGATAAACAATTTCTTATCTATTTGCTTATAGGCTTCCATGACTATAAACAAGAGATTGAATTGGGTGAAGGGCTTGTAAAATTTTTATGAAAGCTTCTCTTTCTCTGAGTAGAGCTTTGTCTAGAAAAATGCCTAACTTTCCTAACATGGCAGTCTTCAAGTAGAATTGAAATTGCTGAAAATCCTTGATATAGCCTTTTACACATTTAATATATTTATTACTTCAGGTGCCATGGATTTAAGTAGATTTTTTCTGGCACTCGGAACAGTGTGGTAGGTGCTTCTAAAATGAGTCCCCATTATCCTGGTATTCATGACATTGTATAATCCCCATTATGTGTGGGCTGGACCTTGACTTTCTTCTAACAAATAGAGTATGGTAAAAGTGATGAAATATCACTTCTGAGATTAGATTCAAAACCAAAAAAGGGCC
>NW_007735976.1:45734-57466 GCF_000696425.1 Galeopterus variegatus
CTATTTTTTAAACTGCTTTGTTGTCTGCTTCATAGTTACCTCATATCAAGTTTATACTACGCTAAAACTACTAAGCTTTTCAATTTCAGTCTCCTCTACTTCAAAGAGTGTGAGAGATATCTACAGTAGAGGTATTTGGATCCATATTGCTTTGACTCAGTTCCACTTTACCACACACTAGCTGTGTATCTTTGAAAAGTTATTTAACCTCTCTGGGCTTTATTATTAACATCTGTGGGGATAATAATAATAATATCCATGGACTCCCTATTACCTCCCCCCACCACACACGCACACACACACACCCTCAAATTCTTTGATTTCAAAGTCAGCCTCCATTATAAAGTACATGATGTGGGAAAGACCTGGAAGTACTGTTTAATCTAATCTAATTACTCTTTAGATAAACTAAAGATTGTTGATCTACATAGAAATTTTGTGAATAAATCTGTGAGAAGTTTGACACTGCAAACTAAACTCTCTGGAAAAATTTTTCTTTGTCAACCATGATTTAAAGTATTAGGAGAATTTTTCATTTGTTGTGTTTGCCATTTGTATGTTTTCTTTGAAAAATGTCTATTCATCTCCTTTGACCATTTTTTAAAAGACACATAAAAAATGCTCAGCATCACTGGTCATCAGAAGAATGCAAATCAAAACCACATTGAGATGTCATCTCACCCTAGTCAAACTGGNTTTTTTTAAAGTATAAGGAGAATACAAGAATTAAACATTACTTTAATACTATATATTTTTTATAAATTACATAAGTAAAAATAAAATAGTAAAAGTTTAGGGTACTATTCAAAAGTTTTCTTTTCGAATTTCCTTCATATTTTATTCCCATTTTTTCTTCAATTACAACTGTTACCACAGCCTTGTGCATTATGGCTGCTTTGTATTCCTTCTTCTACTGTTCTATGAGCCCAGTAAGACAGGAAGATTTCTTTTGCATGTCTACAATTCCAGAAATCAACACAGAGAGTTACATAGTAGAGGCCTAATAAAACATTTAATGAAAACTGGCTGAATGAAGAAATGAATAAATGCAACACAGTAAACCTTGAAATAATTCCTTGTGTATTGATTTAAATAAGTGTTGCTCTGATCATATAATTGAAGTTAATAAAGATGCAAATGAGTAATAGGATTAACCACCTAAGAAGTATTTATTCCCTAATCGTTTAAAGAATATCCTCATTCTTACTTTTCATAATTTTCTCTCTGTCCAATAGGGGATAGGAGCTCTCTGGTATGTGTGTGTGCATGCGTGTATATATATAATGGAATATACATATATATAATATAGGTATATAATATATAAAATATGATATATAAAATGGAATTAAAAGATAATATGAATCTTTCTATGAACTTTCTGAAGGCTCTTCGAATATGCATGTGTATTATATGTGTGTATATGTGTGTGTGCATTACACACGTATGTGTATATATGCATATGTGAAGGTTCTTCAAGAAGTTAACGGAAAGATTCATACCATCTGTTAATTCCATTTTCCCATGAACTTTTTTAGAGAGCTAAGCAAGCCTGTTAGGATTAATTCATCAGTAAGCTGCCATCTCTGAGAAATGAACATGTTTACAAATTTAGGTAGTAAAAATTAAAATAGGAGCTTGCTAACCCAAATGAATGTCCATTTGAAATGTGATTAGGAGATATTTTCACACAGAGGAGGCTTCCTGAGCCCTTGCCTAATGAAGTTTACCACAATCTAACTTTTCTCCTCGCAGCTTCCCTCATCAACCCATCCTTTAGGAAAATTACAAGGACAGGCGTTGCAGAGGTTCATCAACCACGCCTCTCAACCAGCAATTTTCCTTGGGAAGATTACGTGATCTCACTTAGCAAATACTGAATATTTGAAATCACAACCTACAACTTAAAAAAGTAGAGTCTTCTGTATTGCTGGCATATTCCTTCAAATTAAACATCCCTGTATACTCTCTCTCTTTCTCCAGAGCACAAGACAGTGTGTGAGTTATCCAGTAGGCCTGTAAGAGAAAAAAAGCTGGGTCACAAGCTTGCTTTTTAGCCCTGTCTTGCTGCAGAGGAATTGCTCTGCCTAATTTTATGAAAATTGCATGTGGCATGACTGCATCTTGAAAATGTGCTGCAAGTCACTACATTTTTGTGATTAATATGAGCAATTTCAGAAAAGGGGATTTCTGTTACAGTCAATGATCTAATCAAATTAAGGTAAATGAATACAACATTAGTTACAATGATTCATTAAAGTTTATTAAAATAACACTTATTAAATTTAATAAAAGGCACAGGGGTGCATGTATGACATATTTAAATCAGAAGTGGTCATTTCTATATTTATATAATCCAGTCATTCCTGGCTCACCAAGCAGGACAGTTGTATATCGTACAATATAGTTAAGGGTAGAGAGCCCACGGGAAGAAGTAGATAAAGAACATCGAACGATGGAGGAAGAAATGGTGAGAGGAGTAAAGGAGACCAGATGGGAAGGCAAGAGGGGATAAGTGAACTGAAAAAAAAGAGGAAAGAATAACAGGGGAGAATGGAAAGAATGGCTTCTGCTTAGCTCTTGCAAATAGTCTATAATTTTTATTTGCATGTTTGGCTTTCACAATAACACTACTGGATAGGAATCTATGTTCATCTGCTCATTTATTCAACAAATATTTATTAAAAACCTATTGTTTGTCAGGTCCTGTTCTTGGTCATGGGGAAAAAACAGTGAGCAAAAGAGATGTAATTTCTTGTATTATATAATTTATATTTTAGTTTAGAGAGAACAACAACAGCAACAAAGGTAAACAAACAAATAAGTAACTAAGACAATTTTAGAGATGAGTTTCAGAACTTTATTAGTTTCCTATTGCTCCTGTAATAAATTATCATAAACGCCGTGGCTTAAAGCAACAGATTTATTCTCTTACAGTTGTCAAGGTCAGAAATCTAAAACGGGCCAGCAGAGCTGTGTTCCTTCTGAAGACTCAGGAGAAAATCCAGTTCCTTGCTTTTTTCAACTTCTAGAGGCTGCCTATGCTCCTTAGCTGGTGGCCCTGTGTTGGGCAAGATCACAGATCCCTGGGCCCCTTTCTGTGCAGATCATGAGTCAAGGAATTGAAAAAAAAATTCTGGGAGCCATTGGCAAAGTAGATATGCTTTATTTCGACATGGACTTCACCCACCCATGGTCCAGAGCCATTGTCTTTTTATAGCAAAAATACACAATAGTGGCAATGAGCCAAGGAGTATATGGGTGTGCATGTGCAGTACCACTACTCAACGTAATTTATTAACAAGGATGTGCTGAATCACATCCAGCCAGATATGAGGCGAGGGGGGCCTGACCATACTGACTCCATTTTACTCACACCTCACATTACTCTTCTTCTATGGTCACATCTCCATCTCTGACTCTGACCCTCTTGCCTTATATGGTAATTACTATTAGGTCCACCTGCATAACCCAGGATATCTCAAGATCCTTAATTCAATCACTCTGCAAAGTCTCTTTTGCAATGTAAG
Source organism: Galeopterus variegatus (assembly GCF_000696425.1). Taxonomy (NCBI): domain Eukaryota; kingdom Metazoa; phylum Chordata; class Mammalia; order Dermoptera; family Cynocephalidae; genus Galeopterus; species Galeopterus variegatus. Next base: position 49,262 of record NW_007735976.1, read on the forward strand.
GTAATATATTTATAGGTTCCAGAGGTTAGGATGTGATATCTTTGGAGGGCCCTTACCAGCCTACCAAAGAGCTTAAGTGAATTGTTCAATTTCCTGCATCTGGTCCAGATCTTTAGTCGCTGAATCCAAACACAATGATCTTTCTTCTTTACCATGGCTGAATCCCCTCACCTTCTGCTCATCTCTACCTCCTGAAGACACAAGATTCAATTTTTATGTTCTTTGATGTTTTCACACTTTTAGCCACCCTCCTTCACTTAGTCTTCTGAAGCTCGTGAGAGCAATTATATTCAAAGGTAACAGTGACTGACAATTGGTTAATATGTCCATCTGTTCAACAAATATTTACTGAGTGCTGCTTTTGTGCAAAATGCAGAACTATAGAGTGGAAAACAATATATATTGCCTTTGCCTTGATGGAACTTTCAGTCTTATAGAGAAGATAGATATTAAATTATGTTAAAAGATGGATAATTATGAATTCTAGTAAGTGGTAAGAAAGAAATGAAAAAGGTTTGATGACAGACTGTAATTAGGAGAGTTAATTGGATAGGGATGTCAGGGACAGGCTTTCTCTGGAGGGAACATTGAAGCAGAGGCCGAAAGAAGAGCAGAAGCCACCCATGTCGAGGAAGGTGTGGGCAGAGAAAGCTGTGACTGTGTGTGGATGAGGGGATGGTTTTATAGGCAGGGCAAGCTCAAAGGCCCTGAGGTGGGAGAGATAATTATTAAAAAAGCATTGTGTGACTGGAGTGTAATGAGCATGGGAGAGGGGGGTCTAAGATGAGATAAACCGTATAGGCAGGGAGGATGTAAGTCACGCAGGCCACATGGGGAAGGGTTTAGATTTTATTTTAAAGTGCACTAGGAAGTTACTGAAAGATTTCAAGGTGAGAGGACAGTGATTTAATCATTTTTATGCTTTTAAAACATGACTCTGGCTGTTGTGAGAGTAAATTGGTAAAAGATCCAATGTGGAAGCCGAGAGACTAATAAAGAAGCTGCTGTAGGGGAGGGGAGAGAGGATGTTGGCATGGGTAGAACTGGGCCATGGAGGAGGCAAGCAGTGGAGAGGTGTGAGATGCACTTTGTAGTCGGAGCAACAGAATTTGCTGATGGATTAGGTGTGGGAGCACAAATGAATCAAGTCTGACTCCCAGGTTTCAAGCTTGAGGATCTCGGCAGATGGTAGGGCTATTTATTGAGATGGCAAAGACCAGAGGAGGAATGACTTTAGGGCAGAAAATCAATAAAATCCTTTTTAAACATCTTAAGTCTAAGATTCTTGTGAAATTTCAAGTAAAGATATCAAGTTAGATAAATGAGTCCGGAGGTCAAAGAAGATACCTGGGATAGACATACACATGTAGAACTCTTCTTCATAGCGATAGCATTTAAAGCTATGGGAGTGAATGAATCAGCTAGGTAGAGAGTGTGGAAACAGAAAAGGAAAGGGCTTAGGAGAAATCCCTAGGAAATTTCAATGTTTAGGGCTAGAGAAGAATCAGGGAGAAAGAAGGCTGAGAATCAAGGCCAGAGATGTAGAGAAAAATTGGAGTACACTGTCAGTAAGGCCAAGAGAAGAGAGTGTCTCAAGAAGAGCAAGTGATTAACAGTGTCCACTACAGTGAACATTGGTTTTGGCAACACAAAAAAAGCAACATAAAAGAGAGTAATTTCAAATTCCACAACAGACAAACACAACCACAGTTTACATGTCAAGAGGAGGTACTTTTTTTATTTGTTTCTGAGAAAGCAAAAAGCAGCCTTGTCTGTTGGAAACTAGCCTGAGGCTCACAGCCAAGCCATGCTGTTCTTCTGTTGGACATAAACTCACAGACCATCAGCAAGGCCTCTCTGACACCATGATAAAGTGAGTCAAAACAAAATCACCATGCAACCCACAAAACATTAAACATCTCCCATTCTCAACGAAAATGAGTGACTGCTACTTCTTTACCACTTTCGACTTTATCCCCAATTTAATCTGCCCTTCCTATAGCTAAGATTCATTCAGACACTCAGTCACAGAATTACCTCTGCTTTCTGACAGTACACAATCTAGAATGAGCCCCTGCTTCCTTAGACCCTTTCCAAAATTATCCAACCAAAGCCTAAATCCTATAATAGCTTCTTTCTAACACCCTCTTCCAAACAGGCCTCACAGTTCCCCATAGTGAGTATCCTCCTTCATTGTAAGAGGTCTGAAAGGAGTCTAGTGGTCTTTGGCTGAAGGGCATTGACATTTCCCAGTTCCTTAAAACAGTGGCAGTCTATAATTGGTAAACATAAATAATTCAGTCAATAAAAATACTAAATTAACCAGAACTCTCATTCCCCAGTTGTTCTAGATTAATCATATCTATTAGTTATACCAAGGTTGCTTATTAATTCTGGCAAAATATTTGTGTTATCAATTCCTTTGATTCTACAGGAAAATGTTTCTCCTCTCTGTCTTGCTTCCTCTATTATTCCTTACCTAAATAAGACCTTGGTTTCATTAAGACATCAAATATCTCTAAAGACTTTTATTTCTTGCCCTGTTCCTTATATACTACAGCTGATAATACCCCCAGGACTAGTGGGAATCTTAATATAATCTTGTCACTAAAGTGCCAGGAGATAATTAATAGGAAGCTGCTTTCTATTCATAAAGATTTAATCAAATTTTTATCTGAGTACTAAGGGACACTGTTTGCATAGCACTTAGTTGTTTTTCTCTTCTGCTCTGGTGTGTGACAGTTTCTCAGCTTTTGCTTTTTTTTTTTTTTTTACCTTAACAGTTTTTATGAGTACTGGCAAGGTCACATATTTTGTAGAGAGTTGTATCTCAGTGTGGATTTGTCTGTTGTTTTCTCATTATTAGTCTGGGGTTGTGGCTTCTGGGAAAGAACAACATAAACATGAGATGCCCTTCTCATCATATCCTGTCAGGAGGCACATGATTTATCACTGGTGACGTTAACCTTGTTCACTTCATAAAGGTGCTATCTGTCAAGTTTCTTTAATGTGAAGTTACTAATATTCCCTTTCCCTACCATAGACAGTCCCCAAGTTATGACGGTTATGATGGTGCAAAAGTGACACACATTCAGTAGAAGTGATACTTTGCATACCCATACAACCATTCTGTTTTTTCACTTTCAGTACGGTATTCAATAAATTGCATGAGATATTTATCATTTTATTATAAAATAGGCTTTGTGTTAGACTATTTTGCCTAATTGTTGTCTGATGTAAGTGTTCTGAACACTTTTAAGGTAGGCTAGGCTAAACTATGATGTTCAGTAGGTTTGGTGTATTAAATGCATTTTTGACTTATGTTTTCAACTTGCAGTGGTGTAGAGCTAGGGCTGGGTCTGGAGCTCACAGACCCCTCAAGCCCGTTGTCCAAACTGAGTCACAAACCCTTCACACGCAGGTCTACAAGTTAGGTAACTGGAAAAAAGGTCCTTGGAGCCTTGGTTGAAGGCATAGTAAGCTTTACTCAGCACACTAAGAGCTAGGCAATCCAAAGAGAAACTCAGCTGCCAGTGAAGTCCAAACGAAAAATTCAACTGCTACCAGCAAAGTCCAAAGAAAAACTGAGCAGCTGCCAGCAAAGTAAAATGCTCTATTTTTAGACATGAACTCTGTCATCCAGCCACTGCTTCACAAACTCTGGAAAACACACAATAATAGCAACAAACTAAAAAGATACATGGGCACACATGTGCACTAACTCCACCCCCACACAACTGATTTACAAAGAATGTGCTGCACCACCCCCAACTGGACCCGAGGTGAGAGGGCCTGACTAAACTACTAAATTTTCCTCACATATGAGTTTGTCGGGAAGTAACCCTGTTTGAAGTCAAGTAGCATCTGTATATTCTTTGGAAGCAGGTCACTAAGTCCAGCTCACTCTAATGGGGAGGAAAATTAATCTCTACATACTGGAGGGTGAAGTAACTACTGTATATTATTTCACTTTTTTGTATCAAAATCTGTCTCTTCTCCCTGATGAATTTATTTGTTCAATCATTTGTTTATATCTGGGTGGGGACTCATGGATATTCACTTATTCTTTGGATTAGAATTAGATTTAGAATTATTCTTAGGATTAGAATCTAATACTATGTTATTTATTTTGTTGCTCAAATTGGGCCCTCATATTTCTTTTTTAGTAGCACTTTCTTACTTCTAGCACTATGGGATACTTCAGCTTATATTGTATGTTTTCTGCCTTAACCCTGGAATCAGCCACTTCTCCAAGGAGCCATGGTTCTCTTTTTGGAGAGAAAGAATAATTAAGAAACCAAGACCTGGATGCTGGGAGTGTTCATTGCTACTGAGGTGTCTCTGCTTCTAGACTCTCTCAACAGGGCAAGAAATACATACATGCATACTAACACTTGTATACACACACATCTATCATTGTTTCTGTAGCTACCTATCTGTATATATATTAAAATGAGCACAAGTTCCTCCTGATAGACCCCTTCTATGCTTATTTGGAACAACTTTCTCCAACAGTAAGAAAACTGGATCTTATTATCTCCAACTTATCTACTTACTTATTGAACCCTGGTATACATGTAAAGACATCTTAACCTGTACTCCGGTGAAAAACAAATTTCTCAACAAGAGTATTGTATTAGTCCATTTTTGTTGCTTATAACAAAATACATGGAACTGGGTGATTTATAAAGAAAAATGACATTTACTGCTTACAGTTTCTGAGGCTGGGAAGTCCAAAGTCCATCTCGTGGTGGTGACAGTGTCTCAGGGGTTTCACATTGCAAGATGGTGGAAGCAGAGAGAGCAGAGACAGGGAAAGACAGATTCTCCTCTTCTCTTAAAGCCCTCATAACCACGCCCCTGACCACCATTTTTAATCCATTTACTACAACATGGTCCTATAGTCTAACCACTTCTTCAAGGCTCCTCCTTTCAATTACCATAATAGGATTTCCCACCCCCTTAACAGTCACAGTGGGGGCTAAGTTTCTAATACATAGAACTTGTGGGGACACAATTCAAGCTTCGGGGAGTTGGGGGGGACATAATTCAATCCATTACAAGTATCCTTTAGTTCTTTCTGTAGTTAGCCTTAGAGTATGTAGTTAGAACCTTGTTTTCCAAAGTTAGGACAAATTGTTTTTCTCCACCCCTTCAATGAGGTTATATTATGCATTTGTAATATGTTTAGATTCTTTTTTCATATTCTGCAATCTATCCTGGATCCCCAGACATTGTAGTTATATGTTTTTAATGCACATATTGAAATTTGCATTTCATGATGTATAGTCCTACTGGTTTTGACAAATATATAGAGTATGACTATATGTCTACCATCCCAGTACCATCTGGACTGTTTCTAAATATTCCCCTGCACAACTCCTTTGTAGTTAACCACTCCCCCTCATCCAACCCTGGCAACCACTGCTGTGTTTACCATCCCTATAATTTTACCTTTTTGAGAACTTCATCTAAATGGGATCATACAATATGTAGCCTTTTGGTCTGGCTTCTTTCAGTTAGAAAAATGCATTTGAGATTCATCCATGTTGTTGTGTGGATCAACAGCTCTTTCCTTTTTATTGCTGGGCAATAATATAAAGTGTAAAAGTACTACAGTTTGTTTATCTATTTACCTGTTGAAAAATGTCTTGGTTGCTTCCAGCTTGGGGTGGTTGTGAATAAAGTTTCTAAACATTCATGTATATGTTGTTTGTTTGTTTTGTTTTGCTTGTTTTGTGGAAATTAGTTTCAATTCACTTGGGTAAATACCTACAAGATTGCTGGGTCATTTGGTAAGTGTGTTTAGTATCTGTTTAACTTTGTAAAAAACTGCCAGACTGTCTCTCAAAGTGGCTATACTATTTTGCACTTCCAACAGCGATGAATGAGAGTTCTTCTAAAAGTTTTTACAGAATTATGTTTTACATTCAAATCAATGACTCATTTTTGTGTTAATTTTTGTATAAAGTATAAGGTTTAAGCTTAAGCTCAGTTTCTTTCTTTTCTTTTCTTTTTCTTTTTCTTCTTCTTTTTTTTTTTTTTTTTTTTTTTTTTTTTGCATATGAAGGACCAACTGTTCCAATACCATTTGTTGAAAAGGTTTATTTTCCAATCAATTGCTTTTCCACTTTTGTAAAAAATCAAATATATCCGTATTTGCATGTGTCTTTCTGTTATATCCTTTTGGTTTATGTTTCTGTACTGACAACAGTGCCATACACACTGTCTTGATTATTATAGCTTGATAATATCTGAAAACTGAGTAGAATGATTCCTCTAACATTGATCTTCTTTATTAAAATGATTTTAGCTATTCTAGGTTTTAAGCCCTTCATATAAATTTTAGAATGAGCTTATCTATATTAACAAAAATTTTAGTTGGGATTTTGATGGGTAGTATGTTAAATCTAGAGATTGGTCTGGAAAGAATTGAAGTCTTTTCTGGGTTGAGTCTTCCAATCACGAACATCGTATATTTGTCCATTTATTTAATTCTTTGATTCTTTTATCAGAGTTACATATGAGGCACTCATACATATCCGGCTGTGTCCCACCCAGCTGGGGCCATTAGGCACCCATGCTGTGCCACACTATGCTGTAACCAAGACCCCACCTGGATATCATACAGATCCAGCTGCAGCTGCACCCCCACCTTGTCTCACACTGTGGTTGCCACACACTGCTGTAACAGAATTTTCCCTTCTCCTTCTCCCCTGCTGTAATTTTCCACCCTGAGACAGAGTCATAACCACATAAGATCATAAGATCACCCCTCTTGCAAAAACCCGGAAATGCTAAGATAAAAATAACAGCTCTGCTGTGTTTGGGGCTCAGCCTTTGGATGAGAGTATGCTGAGCCAATGCCAGCATATCAATAAACTCTGCTTCCTGTCTAAAGCCTTGGTGTTTCCTGCCTCTCCCTGTGAGTTCACAGTAACACACTGCAACACATAGTTTTAGCTTAAAAGTCTTATACTTGTTTTGCTAAATTTATACCTAAATATTTCATATTGGGAGGAACTATTGCAAATGACATTGAGGCTTTTAAGGCTTTCACTTGTTTTTGGCTTTTATATAGAAATACAGTTAATTTTTTGTGTCCTTTATGATTCCTTGAATCATGCATCCTTGATAAGCTCATTTATTGCTTCTAGGAGATTTTTTTGTAGACTTCTTGAGATTTTATACATAAATAGTAATTTCATCCATCAAGAAAAACAATTTTATTTCTTCTTATACAATCTGTATAACTTTTTTTCTTTTTGCTTAAGACTTCCAGTACTATATTGAATGGGAATTTAAGTGGAATGGTGGAAAGGGGGAGGAGGAGGGAGGCTGGAGATAATCGGGTGAGGGACATGGGGTACAAATGCAATTTGTGGTAATGGGTAAACTGCCAGTATGAACCTGGCCTTCACATCTTGGGCACAAGGGGTGACAACCAGCTTTGTACCTCATGAATATTCATAACCAATTTAAAAAAAAGAGTAGACATCCTGCCTTGCTTCTAATCTTCTGGGAAAAACTTTCAGTTTCTCACCATTAAGTATGATGTTAATTATAAATTGTTTCTAGATGACTTTTACCAGAATAAAGAAAACCCCTTCTAGTACTGATCCGATATATATATATTTTTAAAAACTTATGAATCTGACAGTCCAGCAGCTACTGAGGTGAACCAAGACCAGACCCTTGCAGCACCAGGGCTCAGTCTAAAGACCAGAGGGAAGTGCACACAGCCCAGAACTGCTGAGGTGGGCTGTCGACCCCTTTGGCACTGGGGCCCAGTCGAAGGTCCCAGGGGGAAGAGAAATGTACACAGACCAGCAGCCACTGATGTGAGCTGAGACCAGACCTTTGCAGCACTGGGGCTCACTCTAAGGCCCAGAGGGAAGTTCACGTAGCTCAGCAGCCGCTGAGGTGAGCAAAAACCCACATGGCACCAGGGACCAGTCTGAGACCCTGGTGGGAAAAGAAGTGCACCAGCAGCTGCCACAGTGAGCCAAGACATGCACGGCAGGGGGGTCCCACTAAGGCCCTGGTGGGGAAGGGAAGTTCATACAGCCCAGAAGACACTGAGGTGAGCTGAGACCTGCACAGCACCAGAGGCTCAGTTTACAGCCACAGAAAGCTAGTACAGAAGCCAAGGTGGTGTAATATAGATACTGCCACACCTTCTGTCACCACAAGGACAGTTCACCA
>NW_007735976.1:57607-62942 GCF_000696425.1 Galeopterus variegatus
CTAAAAGCAGCAAGAGAAAAGCATCAAGTCACCTATAAGGGAACCCCAATCAGGCTAACATCAGACTTCTCAACTGAATCCCTACAGACCAGAAGAAAAGGGAATGGTATATTCAAGACACTAAAAGAAAAAAAAATTGTCAGACAAGAATTCTTTACCCAGCAAAGCTCTCCTTCAGAAATGAGGGAGAAATAGTATATTTTCCAGACAAACAAAAATAGTGGGAGTTCACCACCACACAACCAGCCCTGCAAAAAATTCTCAAGGGAGTCATTCATCTGGAATCTGAATAAGGAATGTCACTACCACAGATACACAAGACAGAGCAAAACCTGCTGATAAAACAAAAATGCCAGTGAGAAACACCAAGAAGCTAAATCATGCTACTTCAAATATCAAACTAACATTGAAGAAGAGAAATAAAAGGGGAAGTAAGGATCAAATGATATTTAGAACATCTAAACAAAAAGCAATTAAATGACAAGAATTAAACAGTATCGGTCAATAACCACCCTAAATGTGAATGGATTAAACTCCCCATTCAAAAGACACAGATTGATTGGATTAAAAAGCTAGACCCAAGTGTATGCTATCTTCAAGAGATCCATCTCACATATAGAGACACAAACAGACTAAAAGTGGAGGGATGGAAAAAGATTTATCATGCAAATTGAAACCAAAAATGAGCAGGAGTAGCTATTCTTATACAGGATAAAATACACTTTAAACCAAATAATGTAAAAAGAGACAAAGAAGGCCACTATATAATGATAAAAGGATCAATCCAGCTAGAAGACATAACAATCAAAAATATATATGCACTCAATACTGGAGCACCCAGATGTAAAAAGCAAATACTCTTAGACCTAAAGAAAGAAACAGGACCTAATGCATTAATAGTGGGTGACCTGAACACCCCTCTCCAAGTATGGGACAGATCTTCCAGACAACAAATCAACAGAGTCATAGGATTTAAACTACACATTAGACCAACCAGACCTGGAATATATATACAGAACATTTCATCAACAACTAAAGAATATACTTTCTTCTCATCAGCTCATGGGACATTCTCCAGGATAGACAACATATTAGGTAACAAATCTAGCCTCAGCAAATTTTTAAAATTTGAAATCATTTCAAGTATCTTTTCAGACCACAATGGACTAAAACTGGAAATTAATAATAATAAGCAAAACTCTGGAAACTATATGAATACACGGAAACTAAATAATAGGCTCCTGAATGACCTATGGGTCCAAGAAGCAATTAAACAGGAAATCAAAAAATTTCTAGAAAGTAATGAAAATAAATATACTTCACACCAAAACCTGTGGTATACTGCAAAAGAAGTACCAAGAGGCAAATTTATTGCAATAAATGCTTACATCAAAGAATGGAAAGATTTCAAATAAATGACCTAACACTATGATTCAAAGAACTTGAAAAACAAAAACAATCCAAACCTGAAGGTAGCAGATGTAAACATTTAATTAAGATCAGAGCATAACTAAATGAATTAGAGACCCATAAAACAATAGAAAAGATCAACAAAACTAAAGGTTGTTTTTTTGACAAGATAAATAAAATAGACAAACCATTCGCTAGGTTAACAAAAACAAGAAGAGAGAAGACCCCAATAACAAAAATCAGAAATGAAAAGGGAGACATTACAAATGATACCACAGAAATACAAAGAATCATTAGATTCTATTATAAAAAAACTGTATGAAAACAAATATGAAAATTTGGACAATATGGATAAGTTTCTAGACATATACAAACAACCAAGACTGAACCTAGAAGAGATAGAAAGCCTGAAGAGACCATTAACGAGCAAAGAGATTGAAGCAGTAATTAGCAATCTTCAAACAAAGAAAAGTCCAGGTCCAGATGGCTTTACAGTTGAATTCTATCAAACTTTTAAAGAGGAGTTAATATGAATTCTACTCAAACTATTTCAAACAATTGAAACAGAAGCTACTCTCCCAAACTCATTCTATGAGGCCAAAATAACTCTGATACCAAAACCAGATAAAGACACAACAACAACAAAAAGAAAATTATAGGCCAATATACTTGATGAACATAGATGTAAAAATCCACAACAAAATATCAGCAAGCAGAATACAGCAACATATTTAAAAAATTATACACTGCGATCCAGTGAGATTCATCCCAGGGATGCAAAGTTGGTTCAACATATGAAAGTCAATAAATATGATACATCACATTAACAAACTCAAGGACAAAGAACATATGATTATCACAATAAGTGCTGAAAAAGCATTTGACAAAATTCAAAATCCCTTCTTGATAAAGACTCTCAACAAATTAGGTATAGAAGGAAAGTATCTCAACACAATAAAAGCCATTTATGACATGTGCAATGACATTATCATTCTGAATGGGGAAATACTGAGGGCTTTTCCATTAAGAGCAGAAACAAGAAAAAGTTGTCCACTCTCGCCACTTCTATTTAACACAGTACTTGAGGTACTACCCAGAGCAATCAGGCAAGAGAAAGAAATAAACAGAATCCAGATTGGAAAAGAGAAGTCAAACTTTCTCTATTTGCAGACGACATGATACTATATATTGAAAAACCTAAAGACTCTATGAAAAAACTTCTAGAGCAGGTTAATAACTTCAGTAATGTTTCAGGATACTAAATAAATGCCCCCAAATTAGTTGCAACTATATAATCAAATAATGAACTAACACAATGTGAAATAAAAAAAGTAAGCCCATTTACAATTACCATGAAAAAAATAAAATACGTAGGGATCACTTTAATCAAGGAGGTGAAAGACCTGTACAATGAGAACGACAAACCACTTCTGAAAGAAATTAAAGAAGACACAAAATGATGGAAAGATATTCCATGCTCTTGGATTGGAATAATTAACATTGTGAAAATGTCTATACTACTTAAAGTGATCTACAGATTCAGTTCAATTCCCATCAAAATACCAATGATATTCTTCACAGAAATGGAAAAAATAATCTTACCCTTCATATGGAAAAACAATAGACTCCAAATAACCAAAGCAATCCTGAGCAAAAAAAATTAAAGATGGAGGCATAACGCTACCTGGCTTCAAATTATACTACAAAGCTATTGTAACCAAAACAGCATGGTACTGGTATAAAAATAGACATTCAGACCAGTTGAATAGAATTGAGAACCCAGAAATCACCCTTCATGCTTACAGCCATATGATATTGGACAAAGGCAACAAAAAATCTACATTGGGGAAAAGACTACCTCTTCAACAAGTGGTGTTGGGAAAACTGGATATCCATGTGCAGATGAATGAAACTAGATATCCACCTCTCACCATACACTAAAATCAACTCAAAATGGATTAACTACTTAAGTGTAAGACCTGAAACTGTAAAATTACTAAGGGAAAATATAGGTGAAACACTTCAGCAACTAGATCTGGGCATAGACTTTATTAACATGAGCCTGAAGGCACAAGTAGTAAAAGAAAAAATAAACAAATGGGACTATATCAAACTAAAAAGCTTCTGCACAGCAAAAGAAACAATCAACAGAGTGAAATGAGAACCTACAGAGTGGGAGAAAATTTTTGATAACTATGCATCTGACAGGAGATTAATATCCATAATATACAAGGAACTCAAGCAATTATACAGTACAAAAACAAGTAACCTCATTAAAAAATGGGCAAAGGAGCTGAATAGTCATTTTTCAAAGGAAGGCATACAAATGGCCAACTGGTACCTGAAAAAATGTTCAACATCACTAGTCATCAAGGAAATGCAAATTAAAAATACATTGCAATACCACCTCACCCGAGTTAGATGGGATATAATCAAAATGACAGTGAATAACAAATATTGGCAAGGGTGTGGAGAGAAGGGAACACTACTACACTGTTGGTGGGACTGTAATTGGTTCAACCACTATGGAAAACAGTATGGAGCTTTCTCAAACAATAACAGATAGATCTTTTATATGATCTAGCAATCCATCCCCCTTCTGGGTATATACCCAAAGGAATGGAAATCATCATGTTGAAGGGATGCCTGCACTCCCTTGTTCATTGCAGCTCTGTTCACAATAGCCAAGATATGGAACCCACCGAAATGTCCACTGATGGATGATTGGATAAGGAAACTGTGGTATATATACACTATGGAATACTACTCTGCCATAAAAAAGAATGATATAGTCCCATTTGCAACAACATGGATGAGCCTGGAGAAACTTATGTTGAGTGAAATAAGCAGAGCACAGAGGGATAAATATCACATGTACTCATTCATTTGTGGGAGCTAAGAGAGAAAGAAGGAAAGAAAGGCTAAACTTTCACATATGTAACATATAGTAGTGCATTTCACATATGTAACATATAGTAGTGCATTTCACATATGTAACATATAGTAGTGCATTGTACTTGCAGAGGGAGAGAACATTCCTTGGGCTAGAAAGTGGAGTTGGGGGGAAGGGGGAGTGAGAAGAAGGTTGAGGATAATTGGGTGGGAACATGGAGTACAAATGCAATTTGTGGTAATGGGTATCCTGCCAGTATGAATCTGGCCCTCACATCATGGGCACAAGAGGTGACAATCAGCTTTGTATCTCATGAGTATTCATAATCAATAAAAAATAAAATAAAATAAAAATAAAATTATGAATCCATGCTAAATTTTTTCTCCTCACCTCATCAAGACAGCCAAGATCTGTTTGGGTACCTGCTTCCTGTGCAGCAGCCTGACTCTCTAGGCACTAATCTCGTATATCATAAAGTTCACTTTGTTTCTTTTCTCCGAAGCATTATATACTTTGTCTAGATTGTTAATTTATTGAGACAGGAAGATAAATCTGATTCCTTTTAATCCATCACTGCTCGAAAAGGGACTTATTGTTTTAATTTTCAATTTGTTTCTAACAAGTTTGAACATTTCCTCTTTGTTAACATTTGTAATTCAACCCTTGTGAATTGTGTATTATGACTCATTTGCCCATTTTTCTCTGAAAATATTTACCTTTTGTGTAAATTTACACAATACATTAAGTACAAAAGAAACAGCTTCTTAAAATATGGAAGGAAATTATCAATATTCGTTCTTAAAACATTTTCTATCTCCTTACCACAATTTACCTACCTTTTTAAATGTCTTTCTCTAGTTTTAATATTTACCCACTTTTCTCTCTTCCTATTGGGAATGCTGTGCTGCTAATAAATATTCATCTGCCTCGCCTACTTTCATGAGGGGACTGCCCCTTCCCCACTTTTTTTTTTTTATGTATTTTTTTTATTTTGTCAATATACACTGTATATGATTATTATGGCCCGTCACC
>NW_007735976.1:64321-70518 GCF_000696425.1 Galeopterus variegatus
TGAATTCAAGATCAAATGAGAAAGGAAAACTGTCACTTGTAGTCTGCATTTTAAATTGACCAGCTGCTAATACTCAATGTGGAGTACATGCAGGTGGCTTGAGATGGGTCAAGGACTTATGGACAGAGACATCATACATTTTTAAACATACAGAGAATTTATTTCTTACTTACAGAATAAAAATAAATAAAAACACTCCAATGAGTTTTTACATGTGATCTGTACTTCACTTAGTAACTCTATTGTTACATATGTGAAAGTTTAGCACACCATGTACATTATTTAATTTATTTTTTTAATTTTAAAATTTATTTTTTCAGTAGCTGAATTGTATCAGTCTTTAAATTTGAATTTATTTATTTATTCTGAATTGAAACATAATTGATTGTACATACCTGTGGGTTACAGCATTGAATATCAATACCTGTGTGCAATATGTGATTCTCAATTCAGGATAATTACTACATTTATCATTACACAGTGTAATCATTTTTTTGCGGCCCTTTGCCAATTTCTAACTCACCTTCCCCTCCCCCTTTCCCATCTCTGATGGCCTCAGTACCTTATTTTTTTTTATTGAAACATAGTTGATTGTACATCAACTATGTTTCAATAACTGTGGGGTACAGTGTTGAATACCAATACCTGTGTTTACTAGATTGAATTATGTCCCCCCAAACTCACTGAAGCTTGAATTGTGCCCCTCAAGTTTTATGTATTAGAAACTTGACCCCCACTGTGACTGTTAAAAGGGTAGGAAATCCTGTTATGGTAATTGAGAGGTGGAGCCTTGAAGAGGGGATTAGATTGTAGGACCATGCCTTAGTGAATGGATTAAAAATGGTGATCAAGGGCATGGTTCTGAGGGCTTTAAAAGAAGGAAGAGGAGAGTCTGTCTCTTTCTCTCTCTCTGCTTCCACCATCTTGCAATGTGAGACCCCTGGATCACTGCTGCCACCACCAGATGGGCTTTGGACTTCCCAGTCTGAGAAATTATAAGCAAATAAATTTTGTTTTCTTATAAATCACCCAGTTCCAAGTATTTTGTTATAAGCAACAGAAGCGAACTAACATAGAAAATTAATACCAGAGAGTTGGGGTGTTGCTTATAACAGATACTTGAAAATTTTGAAACTGCTTTGAACTGGGTGTTGAGGAGAGGTTGGAGGAGTTTGAAGGACTCAGAAGAAGAAAAAAAAAGACAAGGGAAAGTTTGGAATGTCTAAGAGAGTGGTTACATGGTGGTGAGAATACTGATAGAAATATGGACTGTAAAGACCATTCTAAGGAGGTCACAGATAGAAATAAGAAGGGGTTAATTGGAAAGTGGAGAAAAGATCACCCTTGGAGTAACTGCAAGGAATTTGGCAGCATTCTGTTCATGCCCTAGGACTTTGCAGAAGTTGGAACTTACGAGTTGTGAAGCAGAGTATTTGGCAGAAGAAATTTCTAAGCCCCAAAACATTAAGGAAGCTGCATGGCTGCTTGTAACAGCCTATGCTGTTATGGTGGCAAAGGCGCTTGTAACAGCCTATGCTGTTATGGCGGCAAAGGTATGACATAAGCCAGAATTTAAAAGGGAGGCACAGCATAAAGATTTGGAAATTTTGCAGCCTAGGCATGTGATAGAGAAGCAGAGAGCATTTTCAAGGGAAAAATTCAATGATACTGAGAAGATTAACCCAAAAGAATGGGATTCTCAAGAGAAAGGGAATGTGGTGTAATCCTGCCAACGACACCAACTGTAGAGCTAGGGCTATGGTCTGGAGCTCACCGACCCCTCGAGCCCATTCGCAAATCCTTCACACTCAGGTCAATGAGCCAGGTAACTGGCAAAAAGTTCCTTGGAGCCTTGGCTGAAGAAGGAATAGTCTTCATTCAGCACACACAACACTATGAACTAGGCAGTACAAAGGAGAAACTCAGAAACTCAACTGCTACCAGCAAAGTCCAAAGAAAAACTGAAACTGAGCAGCTGCCAGCAGAGTAAACATGCTCTATTTTTAGACTGGAGCTCTGCAGGCCAGGGCTGCTTCACAAACTGAAGAACACACAAAAGCAATTAACTAAAAAGATACATTGGCACACATGTGCACTAACTCCACCCACACACAACTTGTTTACAGGAAATGTCAAGGGAGCCTAACTAAATTATCCTATTTTCCCCACAGGGAAAAAGGCCCTGAAGGCATTGCAGAAGTCTCTGGGACCAACCCTTCCATTTCAGGCCCAAAGGCCTAGGATGACAGAATGTTCTTGGGCAACAAGCCTGAGGTGCCCTCCATGGGCTCACTGCCCAGGGTCACCTTGGAAAGCTGATTCCAGCACTGGCACTGCAGCTGCTTTGGCTGCTCCAGCCATGGCTAACTTGGCCCCAGTGTGGCTTGACCTGGAGTTTTGAAAGATACAAGCCAGAAGCCTTGGTGGCATCCTTGTGGTGTTAGATGTGCAGGCTAACAGAATTCCAGAGCTGTGGAGGCTTGGGAGCCTCCAGTCCAATTTCAAAGGATGTGTGGAAAAGTCTGGGGGCCCAGGAAGAGCTCTGTCCCTGGGGTGGTGTACGGTACAGCAGAGTCATTGCAGACAGCCTTCACTAGAGCAATGCCAAGCAGAAATGTGGGGTTGGAGTTGCATCAAAGGAACCCCATCAGTGCCATTCCTAGTGGAGCCATAGGAATGGGGCCACTATGGAGACCCCAGACCTGTGGAGCTTTCAGAGTGTGATTTATGCCAGCTTTCAGAGTATGATTTATGCCAGCCTGAAAGAGCTGAAGTATGGCCTGAGACGAGGAAAGCCATAGGAGCAGAGCTGCCTGAGCACTTGGGGAACCAACCCCCACACCAGTGTACACAGGACACTGAACATGGAGTTAAGGTACATAATTTACCAGATGTAAGATGTAATGCCTTTCCTGCTGAGTTTCAGACTTGTTTGGGGCCTGTTAACCCTTTCTTTTGGCCTATTTCTCCCTTTTTGAATGGGAATATTTACCCTAGACTTGTCTCACCATTGTATCTTGGAAGTAGATAACTTGTTTTGATTTCACAGAAGGGACTTTGGACTTTTGACTTAAAACAAGTTAAGACTTTGGGGATGAAATAAATGTATTTGCATGTGAAAAGGACACAAGTTTTGGGGGGCCAGGGATGGAATGTAGTGGATTGAATTATGTCCCCCCAAAGCCAGCTGAAGCTTGAATCATGTTCCCCAAGTTTTATGTACTAGAAAATTTCATTTCTTATAAATCACCCAGTCCTGAGTATTTTGTTATAAGTAACAGAAACTGACTAATACACTGTGCAATATGTGATGCTCAACTTAGGATAATTAGTATATTCAACATTACACAATGTAATCATTTTCTGTGGCTCATTACTAATTTCTCTCTAACTGCCACCCTGCTTCCCACCTCTGGTGACCTCAGTTCTGTTCTCTCCTTTTGAAGTTTCAACGTNTTCTTATAAATCACCCAGTTCCAAGTATTTTGTTATAAGCAACAGAAGCGAACTAACATAGGAAATTAATACCAGAGAGTTGGGGTGTTGCTTATAACAGATACTTGAAAATTTGGAAACTGCTTTGAACTGGGTGTTGAGGAGAGGTTGGAGGAGTTTGAAGGACTCAGAAGAAGAAAAAAAAGACAAGGGAAAGTTTGGAATGTCTAAGAGAGTGGTTACATGGTGGTGAGAATACTGATAGAAATATGGACTGTAAAGACCATTCTAAGGAGGTCACAGATAGAAATAAGAAGGGGTTAATTGGAAAGTGGAGAAAAGATCACCCTTGGTGTAACTGGCAAGGAATTTGGCAGCATTCTGTTCATGCCCTAGGACTTTGCAGAAGTTGGAACTTATGAGTTGTGAAGCAGAGTATTTGGCAGAAGAAATTTCTAAGCCCCCAAACATTAAGGAAGCTGCATGGCTGCTTGTAACAGCCTATGCTGTTATGGCGGCAAAGGTATGACATAAGCCAGAATTTAAAAGGGAGGCACAGCATAAAGATTTGGAAATTTTGCAGCCTAGGCATGTGATAGAGAAGCAGAGAGCATTTTCAAGGGAAAAATTCAATGATACTGAGAAGATTAACCCAAAAGAATGGGATTCTCAAGAGAAAGGGAATGTGGTGTAATCCTGCCAATGACACCAACTGTAGAGCTAGGGCTATGGTCTGGAGCTCACCGACCCCTCGAGCCCATTCGCAAATCCTTCACACTCAGGTCAATGAGCCAGGTAACTGGCAAAAAGTTCCTTGGAGCCTTGGCTGAAGAAGGAATAGTCTTCATTCAGCACACACAACACTATGAACTAGGCAGTACAAAGGAGAAACTCAGAAACTCAACTGCTACCAGCAAAGTCCAAAGAAAAACTGAAACTGAGCAGCTGCCAGCAGAGTAAACATGCTCTATTTTTAGACTGGAGCTCTGCAGGCCAGGGCTGCTTCACAAACTGAAGAACACACAGAAGCAATTAACTAAAAAGATACATTGGCACACATGTGCACTAACTCCACCCACACACAACTTGTTTACAGGAAATGTCAAGGGAGCCTAACTAAATTATCCTATTTTCCCCACAGGGAAAAAGGCCCTGAAGGCATTGCAGAAGTCTCTGGGACCAACCCTTCCATTTCAGGCCCAAAGGCCTAGGATGACAGAATGTTCTTGGGCAACAAGCCTGAGGTGCCCTCCATGGGCTCACTGCCCAGGGTCACCTTGGAAAGCTGATTCCAGCACTGGCACTGCAGCTGCTTTGGCTGCTCCAGCCATGGCTAAATTGGCCCCAGTGTGGCTTGACCTGGCGTTTCGAAAGATACAAGCCAGAAGCCTTGGTGGCATCCTTGTGGTGTTAGATGTGCAGGCTAACAGAATTCCAGAGCTGTGGAGGCTTGGGAGCCTCCAGTCCAATTTCAAAGGATGTGTGGAAAAGTCTGGGGGCCCAGGAAGAGCTCTGTCCCTGTGGTGGAGTCACTGAAGAAAGCCTTCACTAGAGCAGTGCTGGGTGGAAATGTAGGGTCGGAGTTGTAATAGGGAAACACTGTCAGCACCATGCCTAGTGAAGCCATGAGAGCAGGACTGCCATGGAGACGCCAGACTTGTGGAGCTACCAAAGTGCAACACTAGCCTGAGAGAGCTGAGGCATTGCCTGAGACCAGGAAAGCCATAGAAGTGGGGCTGCCTGAGGACTTGGGGACCCAACCCCACACCAGCATGCAGAGGATGTCGAACATGGAGTCAAGGTACGTGATTCACCAGCTTTGAGATTTAATGCCTGCCATGCTGGGTTTTGGACTTGTTTGGGACTTGTTACGAGTCATTGCAGACAGCCTTCACTAGAGCAATGCCAAGCAGAAATGTGGGGTTGGAGTTGCAGCAAAGGAACCCCATCAGTGCCATTCCTAGTGGAGCCATAGGAATGGGGCCACTATGGAGACCCCAGACCTGTGGAGCTTTCAGAGTGTGATTTATGCCAGCTTTCAGAGTATGTGGAATGCCAGCCTGAAAGAGCTGAAGTATGGCCTGAGACGAGGAAAGCCATAGGAGCAGAGCTGCCTGAGCACTTGGGGAACCAACCCCCACACCAGTGTACACAGGACACTGAACATGGAGTTAAGGTACATAATTTACCAGATGTAAGATTTAATGCCTTTCCTGCTGAGTTTCAGACTTGTTTGGGGCCTGTTAACCCCTTCTTTTGGCCTATTTCTCCCTTTTTGAATGGGAATATTTACCCTAGACTTGTCCCACCATTGTATCTTGGAAGTAGATAACTTGTTTTGATTTCACAGAAGGGACTTTGGACTTTTGACTTAAAACTAGTTAAGACTTTGGGGATGAAATAAATGTATTTGCATGTGAAAAGGACACAAGTTTTGGGGGGCCAGGGATGGAATATAGTGGATTGAATTATGTCCCCCCAAAGCCAGCTGAAGCTTGAATCATGTTCC
Organism: Galeopterus variegatus; assembly: GCF_000696425.1. NCBI lineage: Eukaryota > Metazoa > Chordata > Mammalia > Dermoptera > Cynocephalidae > Galeopterus > Galeopterus variegatus. The sequence goes on from NW_007735976.1 coordinate 70,266, forward strand.
CCAAGTTTTATGTACTAGAAAATTTAATTTCTTATAAATCACCCAGTCCTGAGTATTTTGTTATAAGTAACAGAAACTGACTGATACACTGTGCAATATGTGATGCTCAACTTAGGATAATTAGTATATTCAACATTACACAATGTAATCATTTTCTGTGGCTCTTTACTAATTTCTCTCTAACTGCACTTCCCACCCTGCTTCCCACCTCTGGTGACCTCAGTTCTGTTCTCTCCTTTTGAAGTTTCAACGT
>NW_007735977.1:0-14226 GCF_000696425.1 Galeopterus variegatus
AGATTGTCAAGGAGAAGCGGTCTCACAAGAAGGGGTGTGGAGCTTCAGGCCCCCAACATCAGGGTAGTCAGGTTTCTCTGGCTTCTGCCACAACAAGTGTCCAAGAGGCCCAGCAGAAGCCGCAAGGATTCTTGTTATCTCCACTCAGATACCAACGCATCTGTTCCAAAGTATTCTCTTAGTCAAGAATATCACTAAGACCAGCCTTGATTCAAGGGGAAGGCAATTAGATACCACCTCTCAATAAGGAATAGGAACACTTTGCAGCACTAATAGACCACAGTCTGCTCTCTGACCATAAATTTCTACCACATGCAAAATATACTTTGCCCCTCTCAAGAGCCCTAGAAATATTCTACCATTGTGCAGTTGGCAAAAAGCCAAACTAAAGAAGTTCCAGCATCCTGTCATCTTTTTAACACATATCTAGCTTACAGTGAACAAACAGACATGATTATGTATGTGTGCCCTTTTCTTCAGACAGGGTTGGTGAGAATGGGCAGCAGCCTGCAGGCACTGGTCTGAGTAGTTACTTATTCCCATCAGACACCTGCCTGATTTCATTAGGGCCCAGTCCTGGTCCCTGGAAAAGCTGCTTTGTGCCTCTTCACTGTGTCCTCTGGGCTCTCACCATTCTCTGTCAATATCACTTTTCCATGAAGGTCTGGGTTTGCAGTTAAACAACTTTCTTTACCTATTTTTGGTTATTATATGTTGAGGGGTCCAACGACCTTCTTTTTTACTTTTTTCTGACTCTGGCTTTTGATAGAGGTAATTATCTCATGTTATCACTGCCATAAAAACATGGGTTTCCATTGTGCTGAAGTCCATTAGACCAGTGCTAACCACACACATTATGAGTCAAACCCTTTCTTCTCTGACCTCCCCTTCTCTCCAAGGTGGCTATTTCCTTAGAAGTTTTATTGTTTACTAAGCACTCTCTATGTGTCAGACCCTAAGGTACTTAGAAAGTTAGAAATATTTTTGGTCTTTTATTTTTTTTGGAAAACAATAGATTTGATTCTTGCCACAAGACAGTTTGAAAATATTTTTCTTGGAAAAATGTATGGAAAAATAGTTTTATTTCAAACTCAGCATTTCCTGGCTCCTTTGTATTTTCTCTAAATTCTGTTTGAAAATTGAACATCCTCTTACTTTCTCACTGACAAAGGGATGAGGCCAGGTAACATTTTTCCCATTGTGCCCAAAAGTCTCCTTTGGCAGACCCTGAGATGGTGAGATGCCCTTTCCATTTTCCATGTTATGGGAAGTGGTAGTGTGTCCCACATCCTTCATTGTTATATTTATTTCTAGTAATATAATTTGTTTTGAAGATTCTTTTGCTAGCATCAATATTTCCATTTAAGCTTCTCATAATTTGTGTTGCTATGGTAGATATGTTTTCATTATTTTACTTTTAGTCTGTTTCTTTGTATTTAAAGTATGGTTCTCTGGACAACATATTGTTGGGTCTTACTTTCCTGTCAAATCTGACAGTCTTTGCTTTAAGTAGAATATTTAATGCAATTCCATTTAAACTAATTACTGATAATGTTTAATTTAAGTATCCCAGTTTGCTATTTTCTATTTGTATTTGCCTCATTTGCCTTTTAATACTCTCCTTTTTATTTTCTAACTTTTTATCAATTAATTTTTAAAAAATATTTTATTTTGGTTCATTTGTTGGCTTTTAAAATTATTTTTAATTTTGGTAAAAAGAATACAGCATGAAATTTACCATTTGAAATCATTTCTTAACCTTTATGTAGTTTTAAGTATATTGACACTGTTGTGCAGGAGATATCCACTAGTTTTTTATCTTGGAAAACTGAAACTCTATAGCCATTAAATGACAACCCCAAATTTCCCCCTTCTCCCAGCCTCTGGCAACCACCATTCTACTTTGTGTTTCTAAAAACTTGACTCTTATCAGTGGGACCCTACAATACTTGTCATTTTGTGAGTGTCTTATTTCACTTTGCATAATGTCCTCAGGGTTCCATGTTATAGCATGTCAAGATTTCCTTTCTTCTTAAGGTTGGATATTATTTCTTTGTGCGTATATAGCACATTTTATTTATCCATTCATTCATGGCTGAACATTTGGGTTGCTTTCACCTCTTAACTCTGTAAGTAATGCTGCTATGAACACAGGTGTGTAAATATCTTTTTGAGATTCTCCTATTAATTATTTTGGATATAGACACAAAACTGGGATTTATGAATCCTATGGTAATTCTATTTTTAATTTTTTGGGAAGTCACTGTACTTTTTTTTTTTTTAAATAGGGGCTGCATCACTTTAAAGTGTACAAAGTTTCCAATTTTGCCAATGCTTGTTATTTTCTGTAAGATGTGAAATGATATTTCATTGTGGTTTCGCATTTCTCTACTGATTAATGATGTTAACCATCCTTATATGAGCTTGTTAGACATTGATATATCATCTATGTAGAAATGTCTGTTGAAGCCCTTTGCTTATTTTTAAATCAGATTATTTGTTTTGTTGTTTAGTTGTAGGCATTTTTTAAGTGTATTGTTGATGTTAATTACTTATGAGGTAGATAATTTTCAACTCTTCTCTTTTTTGAGTTGTTAATGTAAATAGTATTGTGTTTTTTGTTCTGAATTTTACTTGGTCATTGCTGGGGTATAGAAAAGTGATTGACTTTTGTATATTAATATATCCTGCAATCTTGCTGTAATCAGTAATTAACTCTAGGAGGTTTTCTATTTACTTGCTAGGATATTTTACACAGATAATCATATCATCTGCAATTAATGACAATTTTATTTCTTTCTTTCCCAACCTGTAAATCTTGTATTTTATTTTCTTGTGTTGTTGCACTACTCAGTACTTTTAGTGCGATGTTGAAGAAGTAATGAGAGGATACATTCTTGCTTTGTTCCTGGTTACCTGGTAAAGCTCTTTCTCACCATTAAGGATGACGTTAGCTGCAGTATCCTGTAGATAATCTTTATCAAGTTGTGATGTTCCCCCTCTATTCCTAGATTACTGAGAATTTTTATGATGAATGGATGCTGTATTTTTTCAAATGCTTTTTCTGCATCTGTTGATGTGAACATGTGATTTTGTGTTTTTTCTTGTTAGTGTTTTCATGTTATCGATTACATTAATTGATGTTCATATGTTGAACCACTCTTGCCTACCTGGTATAAATACCAGTTGGTCATGGTGCATAATTCTCTTCAGACATTGTTGGATTAGGTTTGCTAATATTTTATTGAGCTTATTTGCCTGTATGTTCATGAGAGATAACAGTTTGTAGTTTTGTGTTCTAATAATATCTTTGGTTTTGGTACTGAGGTAATGCTGTCCTCATATAATGAGCTGGGAAGTACTTCATCTTTTATTCTCTACAATAGATTGTAGGAAGGTGGTATATTTTCTTCCTTAAATGTTGGCTTCAGTTCTCCTGTGAACACATCTGGGACAGGTGCTCTCTGTTTTGTACGTTATTATTTGTTTACTCAGTTTTCATAATAGATACAGGCCTGTTCACATTGTGTATTTTTGTGTGTGTGAGTTTTAGTAAACTGTCTTTTAAGGAATCAGTCTATTTCGTGTAGGATGTCAAATGTATGCAGAGTCATTCACAGGATTTGTTATTTGTTTAATGTCCACAGGATCTGTAGTGATGTCCTGTCATTCATTTCTGATATTAGTAATTTCTGTCTTGTGTTCATTATCTTTTTAGTTAGTCTGGCTATAGTCTTATCAATTTCATTGATCTTTTTAAAGAATCAGCTTCTTAGATGTTTATTTTTTCTCCAGATTTTCCTTTTCAATTTTATTTCTATTCTAGTTTGGATTTATTTTCTTCTGCTTCCTTTGCATTTAATTAGCTCTTTTCCCCCCTTAGATTCCAAAGGCGGAAACAGATTATTGATTTTATATGTGCTTTTTCTTAAAGGATGCATTCAGTGTTATAAAAAAAAAATTTTTTTTGTCCTTTTTGAGACCGGCTGCACTGCGCTCAGCCAGTGAGTGCTGTGAGCACACCCTTAGATTCCAAAGGCGGAAACAGATTATTGATTTTATATGTGCTTTTTCTTAAAGGATGCATTCAGTGTTATAAAAAAAAATTTTTTTTTGTCCTTTTTGAGACCGGCTGCACTGCGCTCAGCCAGTGAGTGCTGTGAGCACACCGGTCATCCCTATATAGGATCTGAACCTGCGCCCCAGGCTCGGCCCTATAAAAATTTTTAACAACACTGTTATTTCTATATTCTACAAATTTTGCTGTCATTTTCTCTCTTTTTTCTTGTGGCTGGCCAGTATGGGGATCGAAATCCTTGACCTTTGCATTACAGGGCTGTGCTCTAACCAAATGAGCTAACTGATAAGCCCTGTTTTCACTTTCACTTATTTAAAATATTTTAAATTTTTCTTGGTTTTTCTTTTGTCTTGTTTTGGGTTTTTTTTAGCCCATATATTAGAGTGTGTTGTTTAATCCCACTCTACTTGGGGATCTTGTAGTCATTTCTCTCTTACTGATTTCTAGTTCAATTGTTTTGTGGTCTGAGAGCACATATTGTATGATTTCTATTATTTTAATTTTCCTAAAGTGTGTTATATGAATGTGAATATGGTCTTAGTGATTTTTTTACATGAGTTTGAAAAGAATGTCTATTCTATTGCTCTTGGAAGAAGTGGTCTGTAGATATCCAGTATATCCAGACCATGTTATTGAATTTAAATATGTCTTTTATGGTTTTCTGTCTGCTGTATTGGTTAATTTTTGATAGAGTGTTGAAAACTCCAGTTTTGATGGTGGATTCTTCTATTTCTCTTTGAAATTCTGTTAGGTTTGGTGTCACAAAGTTTGATGATCTGTTGTAAGGCACATACACATTAAAAGTTATCCTCTGTGAGAACTAAATCCTATATTATGATGTAATGCCACTTTTTCTTCTCTATCCTATGTTTAAAGATAAAGTGTTTCTGCAGATTCTGTACCTGTTCTTTTCTTACTTTCAACCTCTTAGCTTCATTCACTTTGATGTCTTCAGATAATGTGAAGACTTTGATACTTTTCAAATCTTTATTGTCAGATTAACTTTCTTGAATGCTGGAATCATATATCCAATTGCCACTTGGAAATTTCTGCAGATATTTCAAGTGTTACGTATTAAAGTCTGTTTCACTTTTGCTCTTTATACTTTTCTCCCATTTTTCAAACTTTGCTTTGCAGTTCCAGGACCTAATTCACTATGTGTACAGCTAGGGATAAGTCTCACCGACCCCTTGAGCGTATTCACAAACCCTTCACACACAGGTCTATGAGCTAGGTAGAAGGAAAAGGTCCTTGGAGCCATGGATGAAGAAATAATAGGTTTTATTTCTTGATGCAAGCTCTCCTAACCAGCCGTTCAGAGCCTCTGCTTCACACACTCTGAAGAGCACACAAGAAAACTAACAACACAGGCGTACATGCACACTGACCCTACTCCCACACAAGTTGTTTACAAAGAATGTGCTGCACCACACCCAGCCAGACCTGAGGTGAGGGGGCCTGACTAAACTACTCCATATTCCTCACAATCTACCCCTTCAGGGTCCCTCACCATACAATCTATGCATTCAGAATCTTCTGTGATGTTCCCTAGGTGAGGGTAAATGACCCTAATGTTCATATAACCTGTTGTCTGTTCAATATGCCTTAAGGCTTGTTCCGTAGCTCTGTCCTTTCAACTATTAGCTGCACATGTCCAGTTGGTAGTCATTATTGGCATGATTTTCCGTGGGAATCCTGTACTCATACTGACGGGAAGTTCAATGCAAATTCAGTAGGCCGACACATTGATCACGCAACTCTGGTGCAGTGTCTGCAGCTAGAACACTATGGGCAAAAAGAAAGAAAGGGTTATTGGTACCAACAGGGGAAGTTTTCATCCCTCTGGTAAGATACATGCCAGTTTGCCATCCTGAGAAAGAATGGTTGCAGGAATATGTATCTTATCTGGTCTATGATACCATACTTTATTTGCTGACACTGTTGGATCTGTAGGTTCTACATGTAACAGTATAGGGGAACTCATAATTGGTTATGATGATAATACAAATGTGCCCTTCGGAATAGAGAATTTATCTGTTCCAGGTCATGTTACCTTTACTCAAGGAGGCAAGGTCCTTGTCACCCAAGGTGAAACTTCCAAGTTTTCTTCTAATCCTTTCCCCCAAGGTCCTATTAGGCCTACCCAATGTATATGGGGGGCTTCTTTCTCCAGGGCCATTCCCATTGTACTGTCTGTCCCTGTTGCACACAGGTTGGGGCCGGTAAAAGAACATTTCCATTCTTGCCATATCCTGATTTCAAGCGCTTATCTTTAATAGTGACTTGAAGTTGTAGAGGTGCTGCAGCCCTATGCAACAGAGCTTCCACTGGAGAGCGCCTGCCCTTACAGGTTCTCTCATTTAGAATACTGTTGGCCATAACTGCTGTGTCCACCCGTTCAGGGATGGGGTTTGGGCAGATAGCATTAGTCTCTTTTTTAAAAGAGAATCGCTCGAACATTCTTGCTGCCTGGGGATGATATGGCACATGTAACTTCCACTGAATGGACAACTGGGAAGCCCACCTCTGAACCCCATGTCCAGTAAAGTGGGTTCTATTATCACTCTCTATGACTACAGGCCAGCCATACATGGCAGTAAGGCTATTCAGTGCTTTCACAGTGTTTACCCGGTCTGGGGCCTTACAAGAACATATAAACCGAAGACCAGTAGTCATATCAACAGCTGTGCAGATGTATCTGAAATTGTCAGACCTTAGCAGTGGTCTGACAAAGTCCACTTGCCTTCGAGTCAAGGGCACCCTTCCTCAAGTTATTTGCCCATCTGTATGGGGCACCCACTGGGGGTGTGGACTCTCTTGAGCACATACTGGACAAGCACAACAGATGTTCACTACATCTTCCCATTTTATAGGCAAGGCCCATCTTTGAGCCGCCATCCACATGGTTTTGCTGCCAGCATGAAGCATTCATCGATGTAACCACTGGGCTACATCAGTAGCTGGGGCCCTCTCCAGCCAAGCCATCAGCTTCATCATTTCCTAGACTGGCTAAAGGGAAGTGTCCTGTAACATGGAAAAGTTACTTCTTTCTCATTTCCCAGTTCCCACAGCTCTTGCCACATGGCTTGTCCCCACAGGGGTCAGTGCCCTACCATCCTCCATTGATATTTCCAAGTAGAGATCCAAAGGGTTAAGCCTTTGAACACAGCCCAGCTGTCAGTATAGATGGTTAATGGCCCAGGCTCATTTTTAAATCACCATCCATACTGCTCTCAATTCAGCCCATTGACTGCTTTGTCCTGCGCCATTTTCATACCACATATCTGTTAAGGGCTGGACAGCAGCAGCTGTCCACAATGCTGAGGGCCCCATGCTACATTCATCTGTATACCAAGCTTGCTCTGTGATAGGTCCCTGTCCATCATGGAAAGGTGCAGCCTCCACCTCTGTGGGTAACCTTTGTGGCAAAATTTCCTCCACAACCTCTACTGGGCCAAGCAGTTTGCAACTCTTTGGACAGAGGACTCATTGACATTGCTTCTTCTATATGTGCTCCCTGTTTAGCACAGCCAACCTAGTATGGGGTATGTCATCCTTACTAGGACTTTGGCAGTTCCTGTGATAGCTTCAGTGGCTATCAAGACAGAATACACAGCTGCTAACTGTTTATCTGTTAGGGAGTAATGCACTTCAGTGCCCTTCCAGAGCTGAGACCAGAATCCTACAGGTGTTCAGAATTGGTCTTGTCTATGCCACAAACCCCTTCTCTGCCACCAACCCCATCCTAACCTTTCTTGGGTTATATGTACACCTAATTAAAAAGGCTTAGTAGGATCAGCCACTTGTAAATCCTGCACTTGGTGTATTGACCTTTTTATAGCTTGGTAGGCCTGTTGTACTTCCTCAGTCCAATCCCAGAGGGCTCCTTTCTTTGTTAATGCATACAGTGAGTGTGCCACTTGGACCATATGGGGTACAAAACTCTCTGATACCTCGGAAGTCCCAAATATGTCTGTGGCTGAACTACAGTTGTGGGTCGAGGGTATGCCTGTATCTTATCTATAATAGCTTCTGGGATGACTCTCGCCTTATCCAGCCAGACCACTTCCATCAATTTGACTGACAGCCCAGGTCCTTGCACTTTGGTTGTGTTAATGGCCCACCCACATTATTCCAAGTGACTTAGGGGCATTGGAGCTGCCTAGGTAAAATCTGTAAGAGAATCAGAGGTTCGTAACACATCATCAATGTAGTGAAACATTGTAACCGTGCTGGGCCTAGTCCACTTGTCTAGGTCCCCAGCCACGAAACTATGACAGGTTAGGCTATGCAGATAACCTTGGGGCAATACTTGAAAGGTCCACTGCCTTCCTTCCCAGGTGAAGGCAAACTGATCTTGGCTATCAGCTGAGATTGGAATAGAGAAAAAAGCATTCACAAGGTCCATACATAATAATTAATTCCCAGCTGAGTTTGTCAGCTGATCTATCAAGCCATGAACTGAAGGCATGGCTGCATGCAAAGGAGGCACTACTTTGTTTAGTTTTTGGTAGTCTACAGTCATTCTCCAGGTACCATCAGGTTTCTTCACTGGCCATACTGGAGCATTAAATGGGCTGTGAGCTGGATGAATAATGCCAACTTTCTCTAACTCCAATATAGACGTACCTTTCTCTGCATGTTCTCCCAGGAGGTGATACTGCTTTACCTTAACTATACATCTTGGCTTGGTTAACACCTATGGGTCATGTTTGGCATATTCTCATAACAGGCTTTACTGTCCATGTTCACAGCTGAAGCTCTCCAACTGTTGTTTGCAGGTGCATACCATAAAGTACATCCATACCCAAGATGTATTCAGTTACTGGGGATATATATATATATATATATACAGTATACACATGAAACGGTAATCGTCCTATGCCCTATGGCAGTGACACAGCTTTAACTTCAATAGAATGTCCACCATAGCCATCTACATGAACTGTGGCCCTTAGAAACTTACCTGGATTGCTATATGTCAGGCTACATTCTGTGCCTGTATCCACCACTGCTAGAACACACTGCACATTTGTTCTCAACCAATATATTTCCAATTCAACATGAGGCCTCTGGTCCTTGCCTGCCCACAAAAGATGAGTACCTTGGCCTGCTCCCTAATCAAAATGGAACATTTCATCCGCCTCCTTGGGAGCAACCAAAAAAATCCTTTAAATCCACAGAGCATACCCTGCTCCCCGTTTCTGGACTTTTAGCGAAACACTGTTCAGGGTGCAATTGCTGCCACAAGGCAAACAGAACTGCATTTGGCTGCCAGTCAGTTTTCTTGGTATCAACCCCTGCTGTAAGCAAATCAAGCCATATCTGCTTACAGTTAGTCTTGTTTGGTCCCTTAGCGGTAAAATCCCAAGCATTTCTTGGGTGTTTGGTCTTAGCCACCTTTTGGACCCCCTTTGCTTATCTCCTATCCTCTACTTGACCCAAGCTGGCTATCGTTACCTCTTGTATAGGGCGACCAATGTATGGGGCCAGTATGGCCATCAGTGACCAACAGGATGTTGATGGGGCAACTTGCAGCACTGTGTCTCTCATGCTGCCTGTAAAATTTTCATCATCTGGGCCACGAGTGTTCACATTAAACGTGGACTGCTGCATCCCCAACTCCCAAATTATTTGTACTAACTCAGCATATGTCTGCCATTTACTAACAATCTTGAGCAGTTCTCCAGCATTTGCCCACATGGTTCAGGCAGCTGCATTCACCCATTCCATTGAGTGATTACCTGGCCCTTGTGCATATTTATATCTATTCTGTAGCTGCTGCCTCAGGGATGAGTGTATGGTAATGGAGGCCAATTTTTCCATCTCCTCACCAGAGCACAACCACACTATCCACCCCTAGGTCCCATAACCATAGCACCCAAGCAGCCAGGGGCTCCCCCTGTTTCTCCTGGAACTGTCTCAAGTCAACTAATTCAACCTGGGTTTATGGGACATAGGTAGTGAATTGGGTCACCTGTGGATTGCCCACCAGTTGTTTGCCTGGTCCCATAGGCTGCTCATGTTTCACTTCCTGATGCATGACACATCGTGCCTGGAGACAGTCTTCCCCCAACTCACCACTGGGTTTGTCATCCTCCCTGGTGTGAGAAGCAGGAGTGTCCAGTTGCTGCACATCATCTTCCAGGACATTTATCCGCACTTCCCACAACTCTCCTTTCTGCTTCAGACCTTGATCAGTTTGTAGCATAGTGAGCAGTAGCCAGGCTCTGGTCAGCAGAAAAGTGGCCACTGGGCACCACATGCTCAAGGATAGCCACATTTCCTCCCCCTCCCAGAGGGTTCTCTGCTGTATTGTCTGGTCAATGATGACTTGCAGAGCAGCAGCCAGATCCTGGTCAACAGGGAAGTGGCCATAGGGCACAACATTCTGTAGTAGCCACATTTCCTCTCCTCCCAATGGCTTTTGGCTCCTGTACCTGCTCAGAATCCTGCCAGACTACACCAATTGTAGAGCTAGGGCTAGATCTCACAGATCCCTCGAGCCCATTCCCAAACCCTTCACACACGAGTCTATGAGCACAACAGAAGGAAAAGGTCCTTGGAGCCATGGATAAAGAAGTAATACGCTTGATTTCTGGACACGAGCTCTGCTGACCAACCGTTCAGAGCCTCTGCTTCATACACTCTGAAGAGCACACAAGAATAGCAACAAGCTAAAAATACATGGGCATGCATGTGCACTAACTCAATTCCCACACAACTTGTTTACAAAGAATGTGCTGCACCACACCCAGCTGGACCTGAGGTATGGGGACCTGACTAAACTATATTTTCCTCAAACTGTGCTTATGTAGGTAGCCTGAGAGTAAAACTCTTCTTTAATTTTGACAAAGCAAATTACTACCTAGTTGTATTTCTGCTTTTTCATTCTGTCTCTTTTTTACATTGTTAAGTCTCTGTTATGAGTGCTTATTTCTCTATATTGTAATGTAGTTGGTCTTCTGTCACCCTGTTTCCTTTCTCCCTCTGACTCTCCCTAAAAGCCTTTTCCATTCTCCTTGTAGTGGGTGACTATTAAAATGCAAATAAAGTTATGTACTTAAAGGACCAAATTATTTGCTTCTTGTGGCTTAGAAAGCTGCAATTTACACCCTGCTGTGGACACAAGCAATCCTGTGGCACATAGGAAGGACATTTTGGAATGCTTTTTTATGTACTTTAAATTCATAAGTAGTTAAAAAAAAAAACCAATAACTACATAAAATGTTTTACTGTTTGAAATAGGTCCAATATTTAAGTGAATAATCATTTTATAATCACTTGCTTCAGTATTGTTTTTTTCTTATACTGCCCAAGGTCATTCTCTCAGACTTGTGGAGAATACTAACGTTAAAAAAGCTGTATTTCACAGGGCCTTAATCTTTAGCTTAGTAGGACCAAAGCCCTTAGCATAAGTAGTAGCTTAGTAGGGCCACAGCCCTGAGTTTTACCAGGACCAAAGCCCTGTAGTTTAAGGAATAGCCTAACCTTTTAGAATTACATGTAGGAATGTGTAAGCTTTGAAAAAACAAAACTTTCTCAGTACTAAAGTCTGTTGTAAATAAGAAAATTGTAACACAGCAAAAGTGATAGCTCTAAAGGCAGTCGTTCTTGGTGCAGCTAACCCTAATGATGGGAAAGTATGTGAGCTAAAAGTTTCAAGGTTAATGGTTGAGGGATGTTCCCCATCTTGCCTTTGGCTGTTTCTTTAAGTTTCTTAGGGAACTAAGTGTTGCCATGATGATTATCTCATTGTTTCTTTTTGTACTTCACATAGCTTAGCTTTTTTTTACTCTTTAGATAGTAAATTGCTTACACTATGACTGATTAACCACCTGTGTTCTTTTCTGTAACTTTCTTGCCTGGACAATAAAAACAGAAAACCTGATTTGGGGGTTACTCCTGGAATCCTTCTCTCTTGAGGGAATTCCTCCTGGGATTAACCCTTTTGGGCCTCTTATTGCTCTGGAGAAATAGGCTTTGAGTAATCCTTTTCATCTCTGTCACCCTGGGAGAGGTGACAGACATGGTGCTGTGTGTGGTTCCATTAATGTGGGGTGTGTTCTTTGTGTTCTTGTGACTGGACTTGCTCTTGTCTCATATTCATGAGACCATGCAGTTCACATGGAAGAGTCTAACATCTTTGGCATTTCAGTGAAGTTCAAACTGAATACAAAACTATATTTTCTATTTCTTTCTTATGCCTGTGTATATTGAACTTGTGTTCAATTTTTTTTCACCTAACAGTATCTCATGTAGGTGTTTATATTTACATCTTCATGCCTGTTTATACTCTCCTTGGAAAAGAAGAATTTTATTCACTTTTATCAATAGCAACAAGGATATTTCTTAAGATATAACCTCAGTTTGGTAACATTATTTTTAGTAATTAATAACTTAATACGGTACCAGGATATTTGTCCTTTGATTTTTCTTTCTCCCATTCTATGGAGTACAAAAAAATTGGCATCTCATATAAGGCAAATATGACACATGCACACACAGAGGTAAACTCCCAAATTTCTGTTTCATGACCCAGGAATGTTGACTTGAGTTGAGAACAATGTATCATTACAGGAGTTGGTATCATTTGAGGATGTGGCTGTGGACTTCACCTGGGAGGAGTGGCAGGACTTGAATGATGCTCAAAGGACTTTGTATAGGGATGTGATGCTGGAGACCTACAGCAACTTGGTGTCACTGAGTGAGTAAAACTTGCCAGTAATTTTCAAGAAAGTTTCTTTTTTGTTCATAAATATAGGTGCCATTTATATGGTTTTATGCTGTTTTGGTAAGATTACATTTCTTGATAATGTGCTCTCACAAGGTTCAAATTGGCCTTTTTATTGCACAGTGTCTAAAGCTGAGTTCTTACCATTCTTTCAAGGATCAGACTTAGCAGTTTTACGAAGTCCTACATTACTTCCCATTAACAAAACACTGCATTAACAAAGCTGAGGTGATTGCGAAGTTAGAAGGAGCAGAACCATGGGCAATAGAAGAATGCCAAAACCAGATCATGCAAGATTTGTTGGTACATACAGTGCAGAAGCCAAGAAAAGTAAAGCTCATTAGATGTTGGTAGTGTTCAGCTGTTTCTAGCAATTTCCCCCACATGTCCCAGACTTGAGGATGGCTCATCTGCAATCCTGTATTACACAATTTCCCAGGTGGGGTGTCCCATGTACATTCCAATATTTTATTTTGCTGAATCTGTTTTGTATGTACCCCAAATCTAATTCCTACATTTTTCTTCTTTCACATTTACTTTTCTTATTTGCTTTCTTAACATTTTCATTTGTGCTTGTGTCTTCATTTCTCATGTACATTTTTTTCATGCTGTATCTGTTTGTTTTCTGTTGTTTCTGACAGAATACCTGCAACTGGGTAATTTATTTATTTTTATTTTTTTAATTTTTTTTTTTTTGGTCTTTTTCCGTGTCCGGCAACGGATTGCAACCCTCAGTGTCGCCCCCGCACCGGACCGGGACCGGCAACGGGACCGCAACCCTCGGTGTTGCGCCCACACCTCGCTCAGCCAGTGAGTGGGAACCGGTCTGTATGTGGGATCCGAACCCTCGGCGGGAGCGCCACCGCACTCCCAAGTGGCGCACTATCCAGTGCGCCACCGGGCCGGCCCGGGTAATTTATTTTTTTTAAAAAATCTTTTTCCTACAAGTCTGTTTTGGAGGCTCAGCATTCCAAGTTTATGGGGTTGCATCTGGTGAGGGCCTTTGTTCTGGTGGAGACTCTTCACATAGTCCCAAAGTAGTGCAGGGTATCACATAGCAATTCACTAAGAAAATAGGAAAAGAGGTATAGCAGTGAGCCTTGTACCACCACACAAAAATCATGAAGTTGAGGAGAAACCTGCATGGGAGAATGGAAAGGGGTGGTCATTGATTTTGAAGGAAAACCAGGAGATTCTTGGTGCCAAGGCCATGTGAACTATGGGTTCCATGTCAAGGGTATAAGCTTGTTGGTTGGGAATGGAGTTCAAAGTTAGCATTTTTCTGTTTTCTCTGTGGAAATGATTCAGAAAACAAACTAAAATGAGAAATGTGCAGTAGACTCTTTTTTTTTTTTTTCCTTTTTGTCTTTTTTCGTGTCCGGCAACGGATCGCAACCCTCAGTGTCACGCCCGT
>NW_007735977.1:15211-68997 GCF_000696425.1 Galeopterus variegatus
CGCCCGTACCGGACCGGGACTGGCAACAGGATCGCAAACCTCGGTGCTGCGCCCGCACCTCGCTCAGCCAGTGAGCAGGAACCGGTCTGCATGTGGGATCTGAACCCTCGGCGGGAGCGCCGCCGCACTCCCAAGCGGCGCACTGTAGCAGTGCGCCACCAGGCCGGCCCTACTAGACTCTTTATGAGAATAGAAGACCACTAAAATTTCACTGCACAAAACAAAAGCTTTTACAAGAAATGAATTATCAATTGGTGGTCCGTGTACCAGAAATTGGTAATAGAATACAAGTCAATTTGAGGAGTCAAAAGAACATATTTCAAAGATAGTGAGAACAGCTTTGGCTGCAGAACCAAATATTTTGGAACAGAAGTGGGTGTCTAGGGTGGAGAAGTGATGTTTTCTTTATTGTAATGGTTTATGAGAAGCAGAGGAAATCAGGTTAAATGAAAAACCTGGAGGAAGCGATCTTTATCTAGAGTGGAGGAAAGGATATTTTATTCTTTGAAAAACGTCCACATTCCTATAGCTACTTTCTAAGGGAGGAGTGTAAAGCATATCAACATAAATGCAAAATCCTTATCCTCAGCCATGTTCCTGCATGTGATTAAAAATTGGCTCACTTCTGTACCTGAAAGTGGCTGACAAAAGAAAACCTAGGCATCTTCATAGTGAAATAATGAGAAAACAGCAGCAGGAGACACCCATTGTGGTAAAAATGAAACAGAAAATGATGTAAAGAAATGAAAGGTGCTTAGTTGAAAACTACAAGTAGGCCGAAAATAAAAATTCTTAACATAAGTTTACTAATAAAATGTAAAAATGAACACAGAAGGAAAGACAAATATAACATTAGAAAATATATTAGTATAATATTATGTTGCGAGTAAGAAAAAATTCCATAAACTCATAAAACCAACATCCATTATTGATTTTTTTATAAAATCTTTTGTTGCTAGGATTGGAAGGCACTTCTGTACCTTTACTTGAGCAAAGAGATGTACTTATGTGTGGTTCACTATTAGTTATTTTTTTCTCATTTCAGATGTCCAGATAGATGATGACCTCATGGAGAGGAACCTAGAAACTCATGGTAGATGGTGGCAGCAAATTGTAATCACCAACAGCAACACATCAGTTGAGGAGAGAGTTGTGTTAGGAAAATGTTTTTATTTGAATTCACATCATGTTTTAAATCTCATTATAAATAATGGGGACTATTGTGGAAAGGGACATGAAGAGTTTTACATATGTCAGAATGCACTTCTTCCTAGAGATCCAGAGATGCCTGCTGCAGAGAAACCTGATGACCATCATATAACTGGAGAATTTCCCAGACATCATGAGCATCTTTGTCAGTATCCCAATATTCAAACAGGGAAGCAGCCTTTAGAGTACAGTAGAAAAGGGAAATCCTCCAACACAGAGGCAATAGTATTTACACATAAAAAGGTTCATATGGATGAGACCACTTATAAGTACAATGAATATGGGAAAGGCTGTGGTAAGACAGCTGTCATTGCCGAAAAAATAAATCACGTAGCAAGGAAAACTGTTCAACATACTATATGTGGGAAAATGTTCTATAAAACGCCCGAACTCACTAAACATCAGTTTATGCACACAGGAGAGAAACACCATAAATATGCTGAATGTAAGAAATCTTTTATTAAGAAATTATACCTTACCTCACATCAGGGAACACCTACACAAGAAAAGCTTTATGGTTGTAATGAACATGAGATTTTTTGTCAGAAGTCAGATCTTACAATTAATCAGAGAACTCACACAGGAGAAATGTACTATGGAAGTATTAACTGTGGAAAGAGCTTCTGTGAGAAGTCACTCCTCAGCCATCCTGAGAGAATTCATGCAGGTGAAATACCAGATAGATGTAATGAATGTACAAAATTTTTCTACCATGAGTCTGCCCTCACTCTATATCAGACAATTCACACACATGAGAAACCATATGAATGTAGAGAATATGGAGAATCTTTTAACCATAAGTCACACATCACGCATCAGAGACCTCACACAGGTGAGAAACCATATGAACATCAAGAATGTGGAAAAGCTTTTAGAGAAATGTCAGACCTCTGCAGGCATGAGGGAACTCACACAGGTGAGAAACCATATGAATGCAAAGAATGTGGAAAAGTTTTTAACCACATGGGAGAGTTCAGCAGGCATGAGAGAACACATACAGGTGAGAAGCCATATGAATGCAAAGAATGTGGAAAAGCTTTTAGGCAAAAGTCATGCCTCAGCATTCATCAGAGAACTCACACAGGTGAGAAACCATATGAATGTAAAGACTGTGGAAAAGCTTTTAGCCAAAAGTCAAACCTCAGCATTCATCAGAGAACTCAGGGGGGGGGGGAACCATATGAATGCAAAGAATGTGGAAAAGCTTTTAGGCAAAAGTCATGCCTCAGCATTCATCAGAGAACTCACACAGGTGAGAAACCATATGAATGTAAAGACTGTGGAAAAGCTTTTAGCCAAAAGTCAAACCTCAGCATTCATCAGAGAACTCACACAGGCGAGAAACCATATGAATGCAAAGAATGTGGAAAAGCTTTTAGCCGCAAGTCATACTTTCACATTCATCAGAGAACTCACACAGGTGAGAAGCCATATAAATGTAAAGACTGTGGAAAAGCTTTTAGCCAAAAGCCAAACTTCAGCATTCATCAGAGAATTCACATGGGTGAGAAACCATATGAATGCAAACAATGTGGAAAAGCTTTTTACCACACAGAGGACTTCAGCAGGCATGAGAGAACACATACGGGTGAGAAACCATATGAATGTAAAGAATGTGGAAAAGCTTTCAGCCGAAAGTCACACTTCAGCATTCACCAGAGAACTCACACAGGTAAAAAAATATATGAATGTAAAGACTGTGGAAAAGCTTTTAGCCACAAAGGAGACCTCAGCAGGCATGAAAGAACACATACAGGTGAGAAACCATATGAATGCAAAGAATGTGGAAAAGCTTTTAGTCAAAAGTCACACTTCAACATTCACCAGAGAACTCACACAGGTGACAAACCATATGAGTGTAAAGACTGTGGAAAAGCTTTTAGCCAAAAGTCATACTTGAGCATTCATCAGAGAGGTCACACAGGTGAGAAACCATATGAATGTAAAGACTGTGGAAAAGCTTTTAACCACAATGGAGACCTCAGCAGGCATGAGAGAACTCATACAGGTGAAAAACCATATGAATGCAAAGAATGTGGAAAAGCTTTTAGCCAAAAGTCATATTTCAGCATACATCAGAGAAGTCACACAAGTGAGAAACAATATGAATGTAAAGACTGTGGAAAAGCTTTTAGGCAAAAGTCATACCTGAGCATTCATCAGAGAATTCACACAGGTGAGAAACCATATGAGTGTGAAGACTGTGGGAAAGCTTTTAACTACAAG
Source organism: Galeopterus variegatus (assembly GCF_000696425.1). Taxonomy (NCBI): domain Eukaryota; kingdom Metazoa; phylum Chordata; class Mammalia; order Dermoptera; family Cynocephalidae; genus Galeopterus; species Galeopterus variegatus. The sequence continues at coordinate 18,647 of NW_007735977.1, forward strand.
GGAGACCTCAGGAGGCATGAGAGAACACATACAAGTGAGAAACCATATGAATGTAAAGAATGTGGAAAAGCTTTTAGGGAAAAGTCATACCTCAGCAGTCATCAGAAAAGTCACACAGGTGAGAAACCATATGCATGCAAAGAATGTGGAAAAGCTTTTAACCGAAAGTCAAACCTCACCAGTCATCAGAAAAGTCACACAGGTGAGAAAGTATACGAATGTAAAGACTGTGGCAAAGGTTTTAGCCAGAAAGTAGACCTCAGCATTCATCAGAGAAATCACACAGGTGAGAGACCATATGAATGTAGAGAATGTGGAAAAAGTTTTAACCGAAACTCAAACCTCAGCAGGCATCAGAAAAGTCACACAGGTGAGAAACTGTATGAACATAAAGAATGTGGAAAAGCTTTTAGCGAAAAGGCAGAACTCAGCAGGCATGAGAGAACTCATACAGGTGAGAAACTGTATGAAGGCAAAGAATGTGGAAAAGCTTTTAACCACATGGGAGACCTCTGCAAGCATGAGATAACTCATACAGTTGAGAAACCTTATGAATGTAAAGAATGTGGAAGAGCTTTTTGGCAAAGGTCATACTTCAACATTCATCAGAGAGCTCACACAGTTGAGAAACCATATTAATGTGAAGGATGTGGAAAAGGTTAAAGGTAGACCTCAGAAGGCATGAGAGAACTCACACAGGTGAGAAACCATATGAATGCAAAAGATGTGGAAAAGCTTTTAACCAAAAGTCATACCTCAGCAGCCATCAAAGAATTCACATAAGTGAGGAACCATGTGAATGTGAGGAATGTGGTAAAACAGTTTACTGGAACTCACTATAATAGACATGAACAAATTCAAACATGAGAAAATCCCAATTAACATAATGACTGGGTGAAGGTTTTGCCATAAATCACATCACCTTTCATCAGAGAACTCACATCAAGAAGAGGCCCTGTAAGTGTACAGCTGCCCCTTGGTATTGGAGGTTGGCTCCAGGAGCCCTTGTTGATGAAAACTTGCAAATGATCAAGCCCCCCTCCCCTTTTTTTTGTCCTTTTTTGAGACTGGTCGCACCACACTCAGCCAGTGAGCACTGTGAGCGCACTGGTCACCCCTATATAGGATCCAAACCCGCGGTGGGAGCACTGCTGCGTTCCCAGCACTGCACTCTCCCGAGTGCGCCACGGGCTCGGCCCTGAAGCCCTTTTTATAAATGGTGTACTGTTTCAATATTACCTATGAAATTTTTTCCATGTCCTTTACATCTTGAGTAAAATATTTGTATTACTGAATACAGAAGGAACTCCTTGTAAATCATTGTTATACTGTATTGTTTTTTACTTGTATTATAGTTATATTTTTTTGTTTGTTTTTATAAGTAGTAGAATCAGCAGATGTGCAACCCTCAGATGTAGAAGAGGGTCAATAATTGTGAAAACATCTTTTTTCAGCAGTTACAGGGCTGGCTATGGTTAACATATTGTTTAGAGCATGTTGCTGATAACACCTGTACTGGCCAGCCACTGGGGAAAAAAAAGAAAAGTAAAAAGAATTCAAACTGTAGCAGGCATGAGATAATTTACATGGGGAAATTCTGCATGGATTAAACTCGGTATGTATTTTCTAAAAACACCTTTTTTTTTCTCTTGTACACATACCTGCAATCTCAGCCTTTAATTATTCTATGTTGAACCGTGTAATTTAGCTCTGTTCAGGGGAGTATGGATATAGGTGATAAATATTACTTCCAGGCCAAGCAATAAAAAAAATGTTCATGAATTTGTCCCTGATTTCTCATTCTGTGGGACTGAAGGAAAGATGACTCCTAGGATTGAGTCAGGGGCCATAGGTGGGAGAAATTCACCATAATTGAAGACAGACTGAGTTGAAACCATAGTTTTTTCCAGCTCTATCCCCAAATCCTCTATATGTAAGAAATGCTTACTATGGTTTGCCATTTCATGTGTGATCTCTTTGTGTTACAACACAAGTAGCCCATGGTGCTAACTGATTTTATGAACTTCTAAGAGACGTTACCAGTTCTTGAATATGAGAATGTTCACACAGAAGAGAAACCTATATTGTCACCTTTTACACCCAAGTCTGCTTACGGGAAAATTCAATTACAGGGAGAAACAGTGCAATAAATATGGAACATCTTACCAGACAGGGACTTCTCATTGAACAGTGACAATAAGTTTATCTTCACCAATATCTAATGTGTCAAATCTTTCAACATAACTTTCATTTTTATATATCAGATAATTTAAAATGAAAACTTTATGTAATGTGAATACAAATTTTCAAATAGTATTGATAAGTGTAGAATCAAAACTATTTTCAAAGTTTTGACTATCTAACAACAGTTAGATGTGAGTTGTGATATTTCCTGCCAGGGGACATTTGGCTATGTCTGAAGACATTTTTGTTGTCATAACTGGAAGTTAAAAGGTCTAGTGGAAAGAAGCCAGAGATGCTGAGGTCTAGTGGAAAGAAGGCCAGAGATGCTGCTACACTGCACAAAACACAGCCCCAAGTATGCTGCACTTATGCTTATAAGTTTGTTTAAAATTTTTCTTGATGAAAGAAGCCAGCACAACTACATTGTGACTTACATCAGAATTTATTAGCCTATTCATTGTTACAAATCATACTTATTCTTTATGCCCCTTAGCCAATCTCTAACCTTCCTCTTCCCCTCTCCCTTCTAATCACCATAGATTTTTTCTCTCCATATGATCAACTGGTCCTCTGTTGGTTTGTTGCCTAAGTGATGTGACCAGTAGTGAGACAGATGTGATCGAGTCCTCTCCCATTATCATAAGTCAGATGCTTCTTTTACTCTGAAGTGTGCTTTGTGGAGAGAGAGACAGAGAGAGTGTGTGTGTGTGTGTGTCTGACCACTGGTTCCTCTCCTTGGGTCAACGCAGTTTAGAATCTGGCATACCATCTGCAGAGTGGCCAAGACTTGCTGTAGAGCCTAGCTTTTGCAGTAACCATGGCAATTGTGGCTGTGTTGGCTACCTGCATGAAAATGGTGTTTTTGGCGTGGTTGTGGCTGGGTTCAGCCTCCCCTGACTCCATGCCTTAGTACCCAGGTGTGGTCCAAGTTGGTGCAGGTGGTTTTCCTAGTTCCAGCTGGGTTCATCTTTCCCCAGCTCCAAGCCTCCAGACCCTGGCAGAGCCCAGGCAGTGGCAGCTGCTTGCCTAGTTATGGCTGTGTTCAGCTTCCCCTGGCTCCATGCCTCATTCTAAGATGTGAAACAGTTGGCAAGGAAAAGGGGAGGGGAAGTAAGGTGGGAAGAGGAGGAATGAGGTGCAACATGATTGAAGCCCATGGCCTCCCTCATTCCTTCAGGGGAGGCTAGTGGGCTTCTAGGAGTGGCTGGGTTGTCACTGGGCTGGTTGCAGATGTTAGGGGGTGTGACACAAGCCCTCAGCCCCCAAATGCCCCAGCTCAGGAACCTGGGGTGCTTCCTACAGCACCTCACTGGTTGTCACTGGGCTGGTTTTGATGTCTACAGAACATGGCTGAGGCCCTTGTCTCCCTATTGCTCCAGCTTGGGAGACCAGGGCACTTTCTGTGGTGGCATGATGGTCATCACCGGGCTGGTTGCAGGTGTTAGTTGGTGTGGCCAAGGCCCTTGGCCCTCCATCATCCCAGCTTGGGATCCCAGGACACTACCAGCAGTTCCTTGGTTGTCATCACTGGGCTCATTATGGATTCGGAGGGAGCAGGGCTGAAGCCCTTGCCTTCTCCACAGCCCTAGCTTGGGAGCCCAGGGTGCTTCCTGCAGCAGCTTGGTGGTTATCACTGGGCTCATTGTGGATGTTTGGGTGGTGGTGGCTGAGACCCTTGGTCCCCCACAGCCCCATATCAGGATCCTAGGGTGCTTCCTGCAGTGGCTTGGTTGGATGCAGATGTTGGGGGTGTGTGGCTGAGGCCCTTGGCCCCTCAGTGCCCTGGCTCAGGGGCCCAGGATGCTTCCTGTGGAGCCTCAGTGGTCAACTCTGAGCTGGTTGTGGATGTTGGGTGGGCATGGCTGAGGTCTTTAGCCCTCCCACCTCCCTGGCTTGGGAGCCCAGGGGCCTCCAGTCCTAGATTTTATAGGTGTTCTTTGGTGGTGTTAGACCCTTACTAGTTAAGATCAAACTTTGATCTGTGGATATTTTGTTTTTTCTTTCACTTCTGTGTTGGATTATTTGCTGTTCCCATCACTTAAACTCTGCAGGGAAATTAATTTTTTGCCTTTGCTTCTAAAATGGAGGAAGTTTCTGTGAGGACAACCACTTGAGCCCTGTGGCTTAGCTAAATTGCTGCTTTGCTACTGATTCCCTGGGGAAGGCTTTCCATACAGATCATGTTTTAATGGTTGACCTTGTATGTACTTCTTGGTCTCGTGAGGTCTGGTACACCTGGGTTGTGTGGAAACTGGTCTGGGCCTGAGTCTTTTCAGCAAACTGCAACCCCAGCAATTCTATATATTCCTTACCTGTCTACACTGAGTGATCCTGTGCTGATTGGAGAGCAGATCTGTCTGTTCTGTGCAGCAATGTTTCCCTGGTGGGCCCATCTGCCCAGCTGCCCACACTCCAAACACTTCCCATAGGACAGGCCATGCACCAGTCCCTTGTCATGACTCACCGGCCTCTGAGTGGTTACTTTATTCTGTTGTCCATGGCCCCTCACTCCTATATGGGTCCACGGAAAACCTGTCTGGTCTTGCTGGCCTGGGGGCCACTAAGTCCCTCTTCTCCCCTGCCACTTTCAAGCAACTTCATACAAAGGGCACAGCTGTGGTTTTCACATCTCTTGCTCCGTGTGTTCACCTGCTCCAGCCTTAACGTGGCTGGAGTTCAGAATGGTAGGAGTGATCCTTTCTTTCTGTCGTCATGGCTTCTCCTGTCTTCATGAATTCCATAGGTCTCTCCTCTTCGCCTGAGCTCTAGCAGCCCCAGCTTGGCTGTCATTGCTTTTTAGTGGTTGTAAATTGGTTGAATTGCCCAACAGAGTGAGGCTGGGGACCATCTATTTTGCCATCTTGACTGGAAGACTTACCTCAGAATTTTTTACATTAAATGCCACTTCTTTATATTTTGTTAAATTTATTGTCTAAAGTACTGTGCTTCTTACTTTATTCCTACTCTCCTGTTGTAGGTAAATTTGCATGGCCATTATTACAAAACTCTTAAGTAAGTGTAATTTTTTTCTAATGTTTGAAGCTAACACAGCCATTGAGTAGGCGAAATAGAAATACTTCCATGAGAATACACAGATCAGGCACATAACTGTTTAGAGATTAAATCTGCAATCATTTAAACTGCTATAAACAGTAGTATTTATTGTATTCTATTTAGTGAGAGATAGTGTCCAGAAGGGAGATTATCATTTATTCCTATTCCTCATATTTTTAAATGGGCCATATAATAGATATGATTGTGTGTACCACGTGCTCTGTACTTCAGGAATATCTTGTGTTTACATCTGCAGTGATGGAGTGCTATGTTTGTATCTTGCCACTAGAGGGGCAACAGAATAAATCCCAGTTGCACTTGTGTATTGCCTTGTGCATGGTTCTTTTTACACATAGGTCTGCAGACCTAGCAATAGCCCCAGAGCCTGTTTTCACTTAAGGAGCCTCCTGGAGTCAGCGTGGCCCCTTCTCTGTCCTCAGAACGCTAGTGAGGGGAGGAAACACAGGCCCCAAGAAGGGGTAGAAGTAAGGCAAAATGGGATCCAGCATAGAACCTGAGGTGTGGCTGAATGCAGGTGTTGCAGGGCCCTGTTGGACACAGGTGACTTCCACTTGTCACTGTTCTGTCCCCAAATCTAGTACCAGTGGGCAAAAACTACAGTACCAGTGTTTCTTTATCATTATCCATCCACTCTGTATTATTTTCTTTTTTCTGTTCTTTAGGGGGTTAAATTTTCTATCTCTTGTTTTTTAGTTGGAAGTTTAGCTTTTTGATTTTGTATCTTTTCAAGGTGTAGATATTTACAGCTATAAATTTTATTCTAACCCGTTTATGAGTTTTGGTTTGTCATGGTTTTGTTTTCAGTCTCAAAGTGTTTCTAATTTTTTGTGTGTGACCTTATGACTTACTGGCTGTTTAGAGTTTGTTGTTTAATTTCCACATAATTGTGAACTACTGAAATATCCTTCAATTTATCATTTTCAATTTAGATCTATTGTAGTCAGAAAACATACTTTCTGTGATTTCAATCCTCTCATCTATTGAGGATATTTTAAGGCCTAGCAAATGGTGTTTTCTGGGATCCTTCCATGTGCACTTGAACAGAATGCATTCTGTTGTTGGGTGGAGTGTTGTACGTATATATATCTGTAAAGTCAAGTTGCTTTATAATGTTGTCCAGGACTGCTATACCATTGTCAGTGCTTTGCCTAGTTCTTCTGTCCATTGGTGAAAGTTGCCTTGGCCATCTCCCAATATTTATATGGAATAGTCTTTTTTTTTTGTCCTTTTTGTCTTTTTTTCATGACCGGCAACGGATCGCAACCCTCAGTGTCACGCCCGTACTGGACTGGGACCGGCAACGGGATCACAACCCTCGGTGCTGTGCCCGCACCTCACTCAGCCAGTGAGCAGCCGGTCTGTATGTGGGATCCGAACCCTCAGCGGGAGCGCTGCCGCACTCCCAAGCGGCGCACTGTAGCAGTGCGCCACTGGGCCGGCCTTATATGGAATAGTCTTAACTTCTTTTTTTCTCTTCTTCCCTAATTATTTTCATTTAATGTTGGGTTTCTGTATTTGACATATGTGTATCTATAACTGTCATGATGTTCTCATGACCAACACTTGTCATTATAAAATGTTCCTCTTTAACCCTACTAACATTTCTGTTTTAATATTTATTTTGTCTAATATTAGCATGGCCAGCCAGTGCAGTTGTCTTTGGGTTCTGTTTACATTGCATATCTTTGCCATCCATTAACTTTCAACCTATTTATATCTTTGAATTTAAAGTGTTTTTCCTGTGCATAATATTTAGTTTTTTCTAGTTGGTATTTTTTAAAAATTCATTTGAACAATTCCTGCCTTTTAAATTTTTTAATTTTATTTTAATTGACAGATTATAACTTTATATATTCATGAGGTACAACGTGATGTTTCAAAACGTGTACATTGCGAAATGATAAAATCAGACTGATTAACATTCATTACATCACATACTTATTATTTCATGCTGAGAATATTTAAAATCCACTGTCAGCAACTTTGAAATATACAATGCATTACTCTTAGCTATATTCACCATGCTGTGTAGTACGTCACCAGAACTTATTCCTCCTGCCAAATTTAAACTTTGTACCATTTAAACAACATGTCCACATTTACCTTTGACCCCCATCCTAACCCTCAGCTTCTGGTAACCTCCATTCTATTTTCTGTTTCTCTTAGTTTGACTTTTTTATACACTACATATAGCTAAAATTATGTGGTATTTGTCTTTTTGTGCCTGGCTTATTTTACTTAACATGATATCCTCTAGATTCAGCCATCTTGTCAAAATTGACAATTTTTTTCCCCTAAAGCTGAATAGAATTACATTTTTCATATGCATGATATTTATTTTATCTGCTCATTTCTGTAAGTTTTGATATTGAACATTTCTGTAGTTTTGATGTGTTGCCGATTGTGAATAATGGTGCAGCGAACATTGGAATGGTGACATCTCTGAGAAACAGATTTCAGTTCATTTGCATATATACTCAGAAGTGGAGTTTTTAGATCTATGGTAAATTTTTTAGCTCTTTGAGAAAAATTTATGCTACTTTCCAAAATGGTGTTCTAACTTACACTCCTACCTACAGTGTATGAGTGTTCTGTTTTCTTCACATGCTCATGAACAGTTATCTTTCATCTTTCTGAGAATAGCCATTCTAATAGGTGTGAAGTTTCTCATTGTGGTTTTTAAATTGCATTTCTCAGGATAAATGAAGTTGAAGATTTTTTTTCATACTTCTATTGGCCATTTCATGTCTTCTTTTGAGAAATGTCTATTCAAGTTCTTTGCTCATTTTTGGAACAGAGTTATTTGGGTTTTTGTTGTTGTTATCAGGTACTTCTGAGTCTTTTATATGTTTTGGATATTAACCATTTATCAGACATATAGTTTGTGGATATTTACTCTGAGTCTATGGTTGTCTCCTCACTTTGTTAATTGTTGTATCAAAATTTTATATCTAGCACAGGTGTGATTAATACCACCTCCTACATAGAAAAATGAGAGGTCGAGTATTAATTAGGTTTGTTGCTCAAGGTCTCAGACTGGCTGTAGAATTGATCCACCATGCTGTATTCTATTCTTCCATGGAAACCATGTTCTGCAGTCTGGAAGCCTGGGTGGGCCTCATTAACCACATCATGTCACTGCCTTACCTGGAGTGGGAGCCTGTCCAGAGGAGAAACCTCTGTACTTAATTCAATGTATTTGGGCCCAGGAGGTGCATACCTTGACTCCCTTTATTGACTTTCACTGGGTTTATGCATATTGAGGAACTTGAAACCTACCTCAAGTGCACAGAATTGAAGACCAGGTTTATTGACTTTCTGTACCTTAAGAATTTTTCACATATTCCTGTCAAAAGTGTCAGTTATATACCTTGTGCCCATGTGTGGACAAACTACACATAGCCTCAAGTTACATTTGTATTTCTCAGTAGGCTAGTGGGAATTACAGCATGAAACTGACTGGCTTTGGATTCCAGCTTGTTCACCCCCTTTTTTTAAATTCTGAGGATCTGATGGGTTCTAGACCCTCTGGGCTCATGGTAAGAGGGTCGCAGGCCTCATCTTTCTGCATTGGGGGACCAGAATGTGAACAGTCCAAAGACCAGGAGGCTTGGGAATCACTCTGGTCCAGGCCACAGGCAAAGTCAAGCCAAGGTTTACCCACTTTCAGGATCCTAGAAATGTGTACTAATTCTTCATTCTTAAAACTTTACTAGGGCCTCCCTAAGATATTTTTAAAATGTTATTGAAACCAATCTCAAAAGGAATCATCATTAGCAATATGTAGTAATGTAACTACTGGTTTAATTACATAGTAAATTCACACATGGAAGAATTGTCTGTACTTGTATCAGGCACATTTCCTTCTGTGAGTGGGATGCCTCGGTTTGGGCCTCTAAATGTTTAATCAGCTGGACAGCAGGAGGCCAGTGTGGATTCGGATGTTTGATTGCTCTGTTATCAATCCATAATAAGTCTAAAACTGATAACTGGAATATTTATTGGACTAGTCCCCACTCACTACGTCAAAAGGTCAAGTGTGTTTTGCCTGGCGAATTATGGCATTCTGGATTTGCTTTCTTTGGCAGATCTCTTGAGCCACATATAGTATAGCAATTAACGAAGGAATGGTAATCTAGGTGCTGCCCTATGAACTTTTGCAGATTCCACTGTAACACTATTGCTGAGTAACAGCACGTTAACATCTCTAGCCAGGGTATTCTTAGATAATAGAATTGTTCTTGATTATTAGCTCAGGAAGATGTCTGTGTTATTGCTAACACTACATGCTGTGCCTGAGTAAACTCCTCTGGGGCAATTGAGATTCAGTTGCATAAAGTAAGAGAACAAGCCACAAGGCTACTGCAAGCCACACCTAGTTCTCCACTGTCATTTGATTTATTTAATGCATTTAAGTCTAGGTTAATGGCTTAAAACCCTTACACAACCTGGGATATTCATATTTCTGGTATTTTAATTTTGCATTTCTTTTTAAAACTGTGTACTAATTATCTATTAAATCCATATAGAAATTCCATTCCTGAAAAAATAATGTTTGCCCAGTGCTCTGAGATGATAATTGATACCTAAAAAACAGATAAATTAGAATGCAGACAACCCAGGCCCAAAAGAAACTGTTTCAGGCCTCTTCATTTCTCAGATGTAATTAAAAGGCTCCTGACACTGACTGACAGCAGCTCATTACCCCCAAATTTGAGACCAGATCTACTGATTGGAACATGTTCATCCCACCATCGAGGGACACACAAAATGTAACATTAGACTTATTTATCAGTGATGATTTCAAATAAACCTCTTGATGAAAAGGAAAAATGTAAAAGTTGATGAAATTAATTTCTGTAAGACACAGAAAGAATAGAGCCAGAAAAGGCATGAAAGAGGGGAGGCTCATGCTTGCTTGTCTGAGGTAAGAATTTTTCCAAGGACCTAAAATCCTATCAGAAATCCCTTCACATCTTCCATGCATCTCCAGCTTTGAACAAACACAGGCTCATGCTTGCTTGTCTGAGGTAAGAATTTTTCCAAGCACCTAAAATCCTATCAGAAATCCCTTCACATCTTCCATGCATCTCCAGCTTTGAACAAACACATTTCTGTAACAAAGTTGTCATTAAACATTGTTCGTCATTGCAGTAATTCAGATTAGATGCTCCAAAAACAAATGGCCCAGTAACAGCATCTCGACCAATGAATTGATGACAAATCTGACTCTGAGCCTCCAAAACCAATGAACTCTGTTTCCAAGCAGCTTATGTGAACTTTTCCCTTAATGCCAATAAAAGCTTCCCTCCCCCTTCCATCACAGAATGCCTTCATGGCTTGTCGTGGTGTCCATTCCAAATTTTAATCCAATTTCATATGCATGAATAAACTCAACATATTTGGACATTATTATTCTCTACTGTATTTTTTTCTAGGTTAATCTTAAGTTATGTGCCTCATATGACAGCCCCAATACTAACACCATCCCCAATGATGAAAAATTAAGAACTTTTCTTGGAAGATCAGAAACAAGATCAAGATGTCCACACTTCCCACTTTTATTCATCATGGTACTAAAATTTCTAGGCAGAGAAATTGGGCAAAAATAAATAAAAGGCAACCAATTAGAAAATTTGGGCTATATGATCTATTTTCCTGTTAATATAGTGATACAATGCAGGAATCCAAATTAGTGATTCCACTATGCCACTTCTACCTTTTATATAAATAAATATTCTGGAACATATGCATGTTGCAATTCAACATTTTTCACCCAAATTTATATAGAAAAAATACATAACTACATTTCTTGTGGTATACTGTTCCAGTAAGGGTTCCAAATGACAAACCTTCAGTTATCCACACCCTCATGTAGTCCCCCCTGACTACATGGGCTTTGCCATTGGACTTGCTTTGGCCAAGAGGACATCAGTGAATGTGATGCAAACATACATTTAAGAAGTACCTGCTACTAGGGCCTGCATTCTTAGAAGCATTCATATTTGGATGAAACCTGGGGCTACTCTGTTGGAGAAAGGTCTAGCCTAGAGTCAGCACACACAGGACATGTAGCAAAGCCATCTTGAACCAACCATCCTCAGTCAAGCCACAAGGTGCCTACAACCTTATCTGTAATCCAGACAACACCAGCAGAGGAATGTCCCAACTGAGCTCAGCCCCAATTCTGATCCATACAAAGATGATTAAGTGATTATTTTTAAGCCAATACAGTTTTGTTGATTTCTTACACAGGAAAGGCTGATATGTCTAAGCACGTGAGAGTCAACATTTTTACCCATTTGAAGAGTGTGAGAGACCCTTTCCAATTACATGCCAAATAAACTAAGTAGAAATTTATAACCACATGTAGAAGTTTTGAAAACCACACACACACAAAAAAAATCAACTGAATAAACCCTTTTCCCTAATTATCCCTTTTCGGGTTCAAGATTTTACTTGGCTTCAGAAAAATAACCCTCAAGTTGCTCTAGCGTTGGAGGGTTACTTGGGCAAGGTGGACTGCCATTATGGACCTCACAAATGGATGAGTTCTTTTGGAAGGCTCTCCTGGAAGCCACCCGTAACCTTCCTGTCATGGGCTGACCCTAGCTTCCCCACCATATTCACAGATGGAGGTAGATTGGGGGCCTCTGTTGTGATCTTTCCCCCTTATCAAGGAATAAAGTCCACCCCTCAAAAACTTTTACGTAGAATTGAAGGATCAGCTCAATTCAAAGAGTTGTATGCAATTACTCTGGACTCTGGCCTTCTCGGTGGTAGAAGGCCCCCTTAACCTTTTCTCTAATAGTCTTTATGCCGTCAATCTCCTCCCCAACCTGACAAACGCGTATATCCGCCTAGACTCTAATCCCATAACGCCCCTAATGATAGAAACGAGATATCTTCTCAAAAAGCGGTCAGCTCCCCTCTTTGTTCAACACCTTAGGGGACACCAAGGACTCCCCGGAATACTTTCTGAGGGTAATAGCCTCGCTGACCAATTGGCCTCATCCTCCCACTCTTTCACCGTCTCTGAGGCAACTAATTTTCATGACCTCACTCATACAAATTGGAGAGGACTTCACCATAAATTTCCTGAAGTTCCCATTAAAGATCTTAAAAGGATTGTTAGAGCTTGTCGCTCGTGCCAACCTTTTCTCCAAGTTCCGCCTTTGCAAAAATCAGGAAGCAATCCTCGGGGCCTACGGTCCAATAACCTTTGGCAGACTGATGTTACCCATTACGCCCCTTTTGGAAAACTCAAATATGTCTTTGTCTCCGTGGATACCTTTTCTCACGCTTGCTGGGCCTCTGCTCATACGGGAGAAAAGGCTAAACACGCCATAAGCCACATGCTACAATGCTTTGCCACTCTGGGACTCCCTGATCAAATTAAAACGGACAATGGTCCCTGCTTTACTAGCCAAACATTTCAAAGTTTCTTACAGACCTGGAGTATATCTCACTCCACTGGGATCCCATACAATCCAAAAGGTCAAGCCATTGTGGAAAGACAAAACCAAACTCTTAAAGTTCAATTACAAAAACAAAAGGGGGAGTCCCTGCCGCCCCATGACCAGCTAAAGAAAGCCCTATTCACACTCAATATTTTAAATTTTTCAAAAAATGATCGGCTTTCTCCATTCCAGAAGCATTGGTCCTCATCAGTCACTTATTCTTCTATACTTGTAAGATGGAAAGACCCACTAACGGGAATGTGGAGGGGCCCAGATCCATTACTCACAGCTGGGAGAGGGTTCGGTTGTGTTTTCCCTACTAATGAAAAAAGGCCCATCTGGGTCCCTGCTAGAGATCTCAAATACATACCTCAAACACCCGAACAAAACCAATCCTGTCCAGGAGATCCCATGTCTCCTGAGGCTTCTCCCTCTGCTTCTCCCACAGACGGGGCCAATAACGATGAAAATCCTAACACTCCTGATCCTGGGGGTAAGTATGGCAACTCTTGAGGCGGGCTTCGGCGATCCCTCCCAGGCCCGTGCCCTCCTTCAGAGGATCCGAGGTAACCCAGGTGATTGCAAGGGGGGTAGCTATACTGGCTCGCCTCCGGCACAATGCTAAACAAAGTCTCTGCACTGATAACCTCCTCCATGGACAGCAATTAGTGCTTAGGCAGAATTGGCGAGTCTGACTGTTGGGATGCCCCGATCGCTATCGCCCCAGTAGGGGGAAAGCCCGGCCCTTGCCATGGCAAAAGCCATGAATTCCACTCTACTGTACATACAGCTTGTTATTCCACCTACCAGCTATGCCTCTCAGGGAATATGGGGAAAGCCCAGCCCCTGCCCCTGCAAAAGCCATGAATTCCAGTCTACTGTACATACAGCTTGTTATTCCACCTACCAGCTATGCCTCTCAGGGAATAAACGTGGTGGCAGACAGCCAATTATCTTAGGAGCTCCTAGTAAAGTTCAGCTCAACAAATTCACCCAAAAATGCCTTAACATACTAAAAAAACACAATTTCAAGGTGGCGCCCGATAAAATCCAAACTATTCCCCCATTTAGAATTCTTGGAACTACATTAACCCTCGACTCAGTATCCCCCCTAAAGCCTCAATTACAACTCCAGTCCTCATATACATTGCCACAGCTCCAAAAGTTATTGGGGGAAATCAATTGGATGAGACCTTGGATTCCTGTTTCCACGGAAGACCTCGCCCCCTTATTTGACCTCTTAAAAGGCCTAACTTTGTCATCAACCGTCACCCTATCTCAGGACCATATCCAAACCCTTACAAAAAAATTATTTTCCCTGGGGAATCTCTTCTTACAGCACTGCTCGCCCAAGAAGGGGAACCACTTCAATGGGTCCATTTGTCCTTGGGTGGGGCTCCACGGGTCTACTCTATGGTTGACCAGCTAGCTGATTGTATCATTAAAGGGAGAGAACTTTCTATTAGACTGTTTGGTGCGGAACCCTTTTCCCTAATTATCCCTTTCGGGTTCAAGATTTTACTTGGCTTCAGAAAAATAACCCTCGAGTTGCTCTAGCGTTGGAGGGTTACTTGGGCAAGGTGGACTGCCATTATGGACCTCACAAATGGATGAGTTCTTTTGGAAGGCTCTCCTGGAAGCCACCCGTAAATTGTGCTGTGAGAGAAAAGCAAAAACATACAGTTTCTGTATGTGTTATATTTTTTCCTATTCAGATGGGCACGTCAGCCTGAGCCAATGTCTAATAATGTAAAGGCCAAGAACGCAATCCCTTTCCTCTTTTTGTGAAGGTAATGTCCTCAGAGCCAAGGAGAGGAGGCTCAGACATGATGACATCCAGGTGTTTACACACTTGTCATATGTTGAAGTGCTCACATTTACACATTTTTCTTCAAGTTATTCATAAGTATTTTAATTTTGATACTATTGTAACTTGAATTGTGTCGTTATTTTTATTTTTCTATTGTTCATTTATTGTGTAAAGAAATACAATTAATTTTTGCGTATTGTTCTTGTATCCTGTTATTTTTCTAAACTCATTTATTAGTTGTAAGAGTTTTCAGTGAATTCCTTAGGATTTTCTAAATACGAGATCATGTCATCTGTGAATAAAAAGTAATTAAATTTTTTTCTTTCCAAACAAGATGGCTTTTATATATTTCTGCAGTTCTTTTTTATTTTTTATTTTTATTTATTTATTTATTTTTTTAGCAACAGTTAACTCGTTCTGGCTAGAACCTTCAGCACAGTAATGAATAGATGTGGAATAAATGGATACACTTATCTTTTTCCTAAATTTAGAAAATGAGGATGCAAACTTTTACCATTAAGGCTAATGTTAGTTGTGAGGATTTTATTTCTACATTGTTCAATTTCTTCATCACAAAAGTTAAATTCTCACAAAATTTTTTTCTGCATGTATTTAGATGGTTATGTGGTTTTGTTAATTATTGTATTGATATGGTGTAGTAGTCCATTTTGTATTGATACAACAGAATAGCTGAAACTGGGTGATTTATAAGGAAAATGAAAATTTATTGTTTACAGTCTCTGAGGCTGGGAAGTCCAAAGTCCATCTGGTGGTGGCAACAGTGACCCAGGGGTCTCACATTGCATAATGGTGGAAGCAGACAGAGCCGAGAGACAGAAAGACAGACTCGACTCTCCTTTTAAAGCCCCCAGAACCACTTCCCTGACCACCATTTTTAATCCATTCATTACTGCACAATCTTATAATGCA
Organism: Galeopterus variegatus; assembly: GCF_000696425.1. NCBI lineage: Eukaryota > Metazoa > Chordata > Mammalia > Dermoptera > Cynocephalidae > Galeopterus > Galeopterus variegatus. The sequence goes on from NW_007735977.1 coordinate 34,106, forward strand.
ATCACCTCTTCAATGCCCCAAGTTACAATTACCATAATAGGATTTCCCACCATCTTAACTTTCACAGTGGGGGCTAAGTTTCTAAAACATAAAAGTTGGGAGATACAATTCAGGCTTCATTGAGTTTTGGGGGGACATAATTCAATCCACTACATATGGTATATAATATTCATTAATTTTTGGCTATTAATCAAACTTGTGTTTCTTGAATAAATCCAACTTGGTCATAGAGTATAGTTATTCTTATATGTTGCTGGATTCTGCTTGTTTGTACTTTGTTGAAGATTTTTACATCTACATTCATAAAACATATTGGTCACAATGTTTCTTTTCTTTTGCTATCTTTTGTGTGGTTTTGTTATCATGATAATCCTGGACTCATAAAAGGTGTTGGGAAGTGTATTTACTGTTTCTATATTTTGGAGAGTTTAGGAAGATTTGAAACTAAATGTCCAAATGTTTGGTAGAATTCATTAAAGTTTCTGCATATGAGCATTTCTTGGTGTTCTAAATTCAATGATATAAATAGTATACTGTAAATTAAGTAAATATTTAAATAAAGGCAGAGATTGTGAGTCTTAATTAAACAGAAAAACAGACAAAAACAGATTTAATAATATGCTAACCATAGAGACATACTTTAAATAGAAAGACACTGACTGAAAATAAAAGGACAGAAAACAAAAAGTATACTATACAAACTCCTTAAACAAAAACCTGAAGTTGAGACCTTACTACCAGACAGAATAAAGTTCAAATGTATTACACCAGATAGATACCTTTCATAATAATAAATGGATCTTACACTAGGATATTGTAATGGGTATAAATATATATGTGCCTAAAAACAAAGCCTCAAAAGACATTTTTTTTAAAAAGGCCACATAACTGATCAAGAAACACAAAATATCTACAACTACAGTTGGACAACTAATACTCTTTTCTTATTAATATATGGGACCATAAAATGAAACATCAGTAAGAATATAGACATGAATGACACTGTCCTGACCTGGCTCACATTTGTAAATCACTATGTGGACACTCAACCAGACAGAACATATGCTAAGTGATAAAACAAGTCTAAAGACAGAAATCTCACAATGCATGTTTTCTGAAATGAAATAAAATTAGAAATAAAAAAATTCAAACAAGCCTCAAGTATTCAAAAATTAAATACACTTGTAAAAAATTTGTGAATAAAACAATAAATGTAAAAAGAAATGAGAATATATGTTGATCAAAATGTATTGTAACAATGACATTTGTGGTAGAGTAAAGGCAGCCACAAATTATTTCCCACTCCTGCCAATCGGGTAGAAACTAATTTCCCTTATATGTGGGTTGGTATTAGCAACTACCTTAGCCAACAGAATCTGGCATATTAGAAGCATTAATGTCACTAGAGACCAAACATAGTACCTTAATTGGAAACATGGATTGTCAATTTTTAGATTGAATATTAGTGTCTAAATGAATGTATAACAATCATCTCATATTTTATATCAAATTATAATTATAAACTTAGAGGTTCACTTAAGAAAAAGCATAGGGGAGAAACTGCATAATTTTGGGTTTGGAAATAATTTAATCAATATTACACAAGAAAGAAGAAGAACAACAAAAAGTCAAACTGTATAAAGTTAAAATATTTCCACATCAAATGACACAATTGATGGAGTTAAATGACAACCCATATAATGGGGGAAATATTTGCAAAACATACGTCAGAAGATATTGATATTCAGAATATATATTTTAAAATACAACAACCAAAAAAAAGAAAATTAAAAATATACACAAGAAGACATACAAATTGCTGATACACACATGAGAAGATGATCAACATAACTTAGTCATTAGAAAAAATGCATATCAAAACCACAATAAACTATTGCTTTACATCCATTACAATGGCCTGTACAAAAAAAAAAAAAAAAAAAAAAAAAAAAAAAAAAAAAAAAAAAAAAAAAAAAAAAAAAAAAAAAAAAAAAAAAAAAAAAAAAAAAAAAAAAAAAAAAAAAAAAAAAAAAAAAAAAAAAAAAAAAAAAAAAAGCAGGTGTTGGGAAGAAAGTGTAGAAACTGCAGCATTAATGTATTGCTGGTGGAAATGCAAAATGTGGAAGACGTTATGAAGATTTCTGAACATAGAATTATTATGTGACCCATCAGTTCCACTCCTACGTATATCCCCAAAAGAAGTGAAAGCCGAGATTAGACCTGACATTATCACTTGCATGTTCACAGCAGCATTATCCACAACGGCCAAAAGGAGGAAGCAACCCAAGCATCCACCGGTGTATGGATGGATAGACAACAGGTGGTGTATGTCGATAATAATAGTATTGAGCTTTCAAAAGTAAGAAAAAAAACTGTAAAGTACTACAACATAGATGAAGCTTGAAGACGTTAAGCTACATGAAATAAGCCATTCATGAGAAAACAAAGATGGTATGATTGCACTTACAAGCGATTTCTAAAGTAGAAAAATTCATAGACATAGACAGTAGAATAGTGCTTGCCAGGGCTTGGGGTAGAGGAAAATAGGGAATGAGTGTTTGGCAACCACAAATTTTATTTGGGGAACATGAGTACATTTTGCAGATGAATGGTTGTTACAGTTGGAAATTAATTTAAATATATTTAATTCTACTGATCTGTAACTTTAAAAAAGAATAAAGTGTCAAATTGTATGTAATGTATATCATAATAAAATGTATTTTAAAGATAGAATCATGGAAATAAAATATATAAGAATAAGGTACAAATTATTAAAAGCTGTTCTCCCTGTTTTTATTCTTTGTGTGACTTTCTCTTGACTCTTGCTCACATGTGTCCCACTAACTCCTGCATGTTTCTCCCACTGACCCCTTAGTGTGTTTCCACACCTGCTGGCTAGTAGCACAAAGTACAAGAGAGATGGATCTTCATCATTGAACATATTCTTCAACTCTTGCCAAAAGTGAGATTTCCAATGTAAAATAGAAAATTGCTATTTTTGAGCAACAACAGCCCCCCCCACACACTTTACAGGCACTGCACGTAGGCATTGCAATAAAAATTTAAAAACACAAAAACAAAAGTAGCAGGACATGAGACCTGCTAGATGTCATTGGAACTGAGAGAGAGGGAAGAGTTTGGGAAAAATCCCCTTTTGGCGGTTCAGGTCAAGATTACTTCGTAAAAATATAATGTATGAGTGTAGTTCAAAATATTCATAGAAATAAGGAGTAGGGCTGGCTGGTTAGCTCAGTTGGTTACTGTGCAGTGTTATAACACATAGGTCAACGGTGCAGATCCCTATACTAGCCAGCTGACAAAAAAAAAGGAAAAGGAAAAATAGAAATTAAAGGTAATAGCAATCTTTCCATGAAATTTTTGAAGTACCTCCATTACAAGAGAAGAATAAAGGAAGTGCCTCCATTACAAAAGATGAATAAAGAATGTGGTTTTTGTTTTTGATTTGTTGAGCTCAAGGTGCTTTTTGGATAGCTACAAAGAAGCATTAAAGAGCAAGTTGAACCTACAGTCTAAAGGCTGGGAAAGAGCTCCAGACTGGACAGACACAGTTCGGAGCATCAAATCTCATAAAGATGAGTCAGTCAAGGAGACCTGCAGAGTGAGATGAACGGGAGCAGGATGGAACACTTGGATGAGATGCAGTAAGGACAAAAAGATAAGAGGAAGAATTCAGAAGATCAAGAGAAGAAACCATCAGCGAGGCTATTATAAACTAAGAGAGAACAATTTCCACAGAAAAATCATGAATATCTGTTTCAAATACAGCAGAAGATTCAAGGAAGAAAAAGCCAAAAAAGGTCTTTGAATTGGATGATAATTTAAGTTATTGGTAAACTTTTGAAGAACTAAACTAAAGATACACCAAGTTGATTAAAATGCAAATGACCAACAAAAATGTTTACCATAAAATATAACTTTGGACTATTGGTGGTACAACCCACATATACAGAGCAGCTGAGAGAAATGTATAATAGAGTTATTAAGGGCCTGCAGTGGATTCTATCCTCTACGTATTCCAGGAAACATCCATCAAGTGGGGACTTTCAAAAGCGGCCATTAGTTAATAAGGTTCTTCTGAAGTTGCTTAAGTGGCATGGTCCCAGGCAGCTTTTGAAAGCAACTTCAGAAGAACCTTATTAACTAATATGTGATTTAGTACTGGATAACTGCTACCGCTGCAGAATGAGGAATGTTTATTTCCAGGTTGGTAATGAAACACTGTCTACTACACTGTGCATGTGACCAGTAAAGACACTGCTTCAGACTTTATATCTCATGAGAATTTAGCATGTTGTCATCTTAGGGTCGATTAGAATCACGTAACAATGTGTGTTTTTGCCATGGTGTCAGAAAGACCAGAGACCAGTTTGTATTCAACTTAGATGGCCCTAAAATCCCATAACCTCCCTACATCAAGATTCCAACTTTCTCTTGCTTATGTGTATTTCATAAAGGTTAAATTTTATTTATTTTTACTTTTTTGCTTTAATCACAGAATACTCACAAAGCTCCTAAAATATAATGTAAAAGAAGCAGAATAATGCCTAAATAAACAACTAGCAGGAGATGGATTTATTTTCTTTGCTCTTGGAAACAGGTAGAGGAGCCAGATATCATAGTTGGAAGAGAAGGTGAATGGAAGCAGTCATAAGAGAAATGAATCTAGGGCTTAGCCTTAAATTCTACAGGCAAAACGCTATACAAAATACCTAGGAAACAAAATAAAACAATACAATCCTCCCTGCGGGGCAATAGTCCTTGACACAACAATGGGCAAGAAAGAACTCCCTGAAGGAGCACCCACACTGAATGTGCTGATCCTTTTTTTCTCTTCATTGGTAGAGATTAAGACCACAATTTATCCTTAGGTTAATGAAAACATTTATTTGCTAGCAATTTAGTAATAGTGTTACAGAAGAGAAGCAATTTAAACTTTTAAGGATGGGTGTTTAAGTAAATTACAGTACACCAAAAAGAGAAACATTATGTCCTTATTAAAATTGATGTTACAGAAAAATACTTGAGAACTATTAACTTCTTTTCTATTAATAAAGACACACCACACAGAAGTCCATAATAGTGTTTCCACTAGAACACCTCTTGCCTTTATAGACTTAAACTTCATGAAAATTATGCATCTTGCAACTTAACATTTTTGGCCCATGATGGTATAGGGAAAATGTCCATAGTGTATACTTGTCAAAGTATAATTTTCCACCAGTGACACACCTCCCTGTATTAATGCCTGCACATACTTCTCTCCTACCATGACACTGGGCTTTACCATTTCACTCAGTTTGACCAGTAGGACATCAGTAAATTGGATACAAACATCATTTTGAATAATATTTGCCCCAAAGAGTTTGCCTTCTTAAATACTGCTGTGTTGTGAAGAAGCCCGGAGCTTGCCTGTTAGATAAGTGGGACCCAGCCAAGAGCCAGCATAAAATGCTACACTTGTGCATGTTGTCATCTTAAGAAACCAGCCTCAGTCAAGACACCAGACCCCTATATCCTTATTTGTGATTCCAGTTGCCACCAGCATAGGTACTGCCTAGCTGAGCCCTGCCTGAAATACTTGCTCAGAGAATTATAAATGACTGTTTCTTAAACCAGTAAGTTTTTGTTTATTTGCTATACATCAAATACTAACACCTCCAATCACCCAGAATTTAGTATGTTTTTAGCATATTGCTGAGAAGGGAAGAAATCTGATTACATGACAAATACAATCAACAGAACTCCACAATCACACGTATAAGTTGTTATAAGCACAATAAATGTCAACCAGATGGATGTCAGCCAGGTTGCTGGTAATAGATGCCATGGGAACCATAAAATAAATCTCTCTTGAGATCATAAGACTGTGTTTGAATTTGTACCTCTTTAGTCTGTTACTTATAGGTGGCATGGTTTTCTTTATATTTTAAGAAATGAATTGGAAGTAACTGTGAGATTCAGTCTAATTCTCCCTTTCTAAGTAGTGGGATTAGGCTTCTATTAACTTCCTGGAGAATTTATAATTTTTAAGAATAGATAACTGACATAAATTTATAAAATTTATAATGTCCCATGGACTCACAAAATCCACAGAAATTACTAGGGAAAAAAGGATAGACATGTTCAAGGCAAAGTTTTCTGCAACGTCTGTTCTAAATTGAATGCAGCTTATAAAATTGATCTCAAAAATCAATATGAGTTTTCACTTAATTGTGGCAAAGCAGATAACACTAGTCAAAAACTCAGAATGCCTGATATCTACAAATTAGATATTTGTGACCCTGAGTAACTTAGTATTCTCCTCACACTCAATTTCTTTTTTACATGGCAAAAAGACACTGGCAAACCCTCCCTGAACTACCAGGAATAATTATCAGAATAGAGAAAGTATCAGAATATATCTGGAAACAAAATGTGGTGACAGACTAGGTTTGAGAGAGCTCTAATTCCAGAAATAATGAGGGTAGAACGAAGTAATGGGAGAATGTTAGGGAACAATGTAGACAGATCCCCTCAATTATAGCAGGTTATCCCTCTGCTCCAAAGCACCCTGAAGACCCCTCCAATAAGAAATGATTTCCCAGGCTCTTGCCTTTCCCTCATGCAACTCACATTTTCCTGCTGAAAGCTGGTCCAAACTTATCAATATCACCCAGTCATTGACAGCTTCTGAAGAAAATAGTATCACTCTAATCTTGCTCACTCTGGGACTTAGCCTTAATAATTGCCTGGGACATCTAAATATAACACCTTTCTCTGACTCTTCTGTTTCTGCTCGGAAGGGCTAGTGAGAAGGTTCAGGTCAAAGGGGTGTCCCGTCAGGTATAATTCCTCCTGTGGAGCCTCCTTTCTCACACTGCATGAGAACTACTTTGCATCCCATCTGCCAAAATTGGACCATCATCCAGTACCTCAATCTCCCTGGGGTTCAGGTCAAAGGGGTGTCCCGTCAGGTATAATTCCTCCTGTGGAGCCTCCTTTCTCACACTGCACGAGAACTACTTTGCATCCCATCTGCCAAAATTGGACCATCATCCAGTACCTCAATCTCCCTGACAGAACTCACTGTCCCTGGAAACTAGGTCTTATCGAAACTTCTGGAAATTCAAACCAGGTTTGCTAGGAGACTATGCAAGGCAGGAGGGGACAGAAACTTCACTTTTTGAGGAAGACACCAGTAAATCCCTAAATACAATTGCCTCACAACAGTCTGTACACACCTCACAATTATTTCTCTTGGAATTTGGGGGCATTTCACTAGTATTAATACATTCATGGTACAGAAGGGGAAACTGAACATTATATGGGTTAGTAACAGGCTCCTTCATGGCAGAGGTGGAAGTTGAACTCACAGCACACCTCCCATGCTCATGCTTTCTGCAGACCCTACCCCACCTCACCCCCACTTGAGTTACATCTTGATCTTGACCTCCTTGAGTCAAGTATAAGAGAGAGGAACAATGTATATTTAAAAGGAACAATGACCTGAAATCAATAACTTGTTTCCACAAGACATGGAAAATAGTAGAGAAAACAGAATCTAAAGTAAGTATAAGAAAAAAATTACAAGAAACAGCAATGAAATAGAAAATAAGAAAAAGCAATAGAGAGTAACAATAAAATTAAAAGAGGGTGAATAAAAAAAAATTTTTAATCGACAAATCTTTAGCTAGACCAAGGGGTAAAAAAGAGAGAAGTCTTAAATAACTACAATTAAAAATTAAGGAGAGGACAGTACTACCAACCTTAGAAAGAAATAGAGAAAATATCAGAGAATAATAATCTGCACAATTATTTGCATATAAGTTAGATAATTTAGATAAAATGAAGAAATTCCTAGAAAGACAAACCTTCTAAAACTGACTCAAGACAATAATAAATAATCTGAGTAGACCTATTACAAATGCTTTAATAATAAAATACTGTACACCAGGAAAAGTTTGTGTTCAGTGAAAGAAATTGAGCCTAAATGCCAAGTACCAATCAAGCTTTATTAAAGGAAAAGAATCTGCTGGGCTGTGCTCAAAATGGAGGACAACACCAAGTGTGGGGTGGGAAAGCTTATATAGAATGTAAGGAAGGCTGACGTAATCACAGAGCGGGTTGGTGCTGGTGTGGAGGAGTTTCTATTTCTCAGAAACCACGAGGTTTCTAGTAAAGGAAGGCTGGCAGCCATTTTGTGCTGAGTGAGTGTGAAATGGCATGAGTCGCATCCAAGATGGCACCAGTCACGTTCAGAACCTATCATTCCTGCCTTTTAAGTATATGAAGAAGGGAAAGGGGGCAGAGGTCTCATTTTTCTCAAGCTACTTCCTGCTGGAGATGGGCGAAGAAATGAAAAAATAAAAGATTTACATTGACGGGTAAATCAATTTGGTGGGGGGGTATTGGTTTCATGTGGGGAGGCTGTACTCTTCTGGGGGAGGGTCACTGATTCTGAGGAGCTGATATCCTCCTCCCATGAAGAATCCAGTGACCTTTTGATTGGGGAAAGCCTGCATATGTTCCTTTAAGAAACTAGAGAAATACCAAAAGAGACAGGAACCAAGAAGAGCAGTAAGTCCCATCATGGTCAGGGGTCTGACTTGTTTTGTCCTGAAGTCCTCCCCCATCACTATAGCCTAGGTGAGTGGTTTGGGTGAAACAGAAATGCTTTTGTTGGGGGGAGCCACTGGACTCCAGCAGAATCCCCTTTGGAAAGAGCTATCCAGTACTTTTTACCCCCATAAGAACATGATGTGGCAATTGTCTGGTCATACATAGCATGTTGTGGGAATGTATGTCAGGGATGTGAATGTGTCCTGTAGGGTTCCCCTGAGGATTCTGAGTAGAAGAACTGGGAGGTTGGAAAGTGTCCATCCACCTACCAAGACCTTGGTTATACATCATGAACAGGGTGTGGCATATGTCTCTGTAAGTAAAAGAAACAAGAGGAAGAGAGAAGGCAAGTGCTCAGGGGTTGAGAGGATGAGAGGGTGCATAGTAGGGAAAAGGAGTAGAGGGCAACATTATTGGAGGTGTAATCACAGAGGGCACCTTGCCAGACAAGTTCAGTTATCCATGCAAAGATGTCTTCAACCCTGGAGGTGGTGGGTCAGGGCCAGTCTTGGAGCAGCTCCTCTGTGAAGGACGTGAAGCAGGCCTGCAGGAGTGAGAGGATAATCATTGGGGGAAAGATCGTCCTTCTTATGGGATTGGGGGAAGAGTGGAGGTCCTGGAGATTTTCAATTTTGTGGGTCCTAAAATGGACGAAGTGTAAGGAGATGTTGGGTTGGGGGTTGAGCAGAGGGACCCCTCTGGCTTGGTGTTAACAGATTCTTTGGATAAAGTCTCAGGTGCTAGTTTTACTAAGGATAAGTGATACCAAAGGGCCTTTCCTAGTACCTTTACTACCTTGGGGGTGGTGAGAAGTACTGCATAGGGCCCTTCTAAAGTCTGATGGGGTGGTGGGGAAATGATGAGGTAAGAAGATCCTTAATGAGTGAAAGCATAGGGAGAAACTGACCTAAAGTCAATGAGCTGGAAGGGAGAGGTGTGAGGGTGAAAGGTCTGCCATACATAAGTTCGAAGGTGCTGAGGCCAGTGGGTTTGCAGGGGATAGGTCACAAGCAAGTCACTGCTAGAGGGAGAAGTTGGGCCCAAGAGAGTTGAAGTTCCATGGACAGCTTGGTGAGGTGTGTTTTTATGAGGTGATTGGATTTTTCTACTTTGCCTGATGACTGAAGCCGATATGGTATATGTAAGTCCCAATATGTAATGTCTGTGCTGTGAGTTGTGTAATCTGGGAAATGAATGCCCAGCCATTATCAGACTGGAGGCTGGTGGGCTAGCCAAAATGATGGATGATTTCTGAGGTGAGAGCATGCATTACTGCTGTGGCGTACTCTGAAGTGCAGGGAAAGGCTTCAATACAACCTGAAAAGGTATCTACTAAGGTTAGAAGATAGCATGTCCTTTTGTGAGGAAGCATGTGAGTAAAGTCAATTTGCCAATCCTGGCCAGGAGTGTATCCTCTGGCCTGGTGGGTGGGAAAGGACCGAACTTGCAGGCCACCTTGATTGGAGCAACGAGTACACAAAGGACAATTTTGAGTGATTTGTTTGAGTAACTCAGCCATGTGGGAGAGTAAAAAAAGGGCTGAAGAAGGTGTAGTAGGGATTCATAGCCTTTATGAACTGAATTATGAAAATCTAAAAGGATTTGCTCAGTTTGTGCGGTAGGGTGGACATAGCAACTGGAGAGAGTATACCAGTTGTCCTTCCTCTGTGCTCTCAGCTGTTCGAGGTGTTGTATTTCTTGGGGTGTGTATTGGGGTAAGAGTGTAGGGGCCATGAGAAGGACCTGGGTGGGAGGGGAAGAGTGGGGGCCTGGTGATTCAGCAGGCTGTTTTGTGGTTAGATCCACCAGTTTGTTTCCCCAGGCTATGGGGTCATTGGAGGTTTGGTGTCCTCTGCAGTGTGTGACCCCAAACTCCTTTGGGAGGTTCACAGCCTCAAGAAGTATCTTGATAAGATGTCCATTTATATGGGCCCTCCTTGAATGGTCGTGTATCCTCTCTCGTTCCATATGGCCATGCAGGAGTGTAAGATGTGGTGAGCATACTTAGGGTCAGTGTACATATTGACTCATTTGGTACTTGTCAGAGTGAGAGTGCGGGTGAGGGCAATGAGTTTTGCCTGTTGGGAAGTGGTATTAGGTGGGAGGGGGAAGCCTCAATAGTTTGTGTTAGATTTACTGTGGTATAACCCACCTGGAGGTCAGGCATGGAGGTGGTGCTCCCATCTATGAGCCATGTATGTTGGGACCACATAATGGGATGTGGGGAGATGTGTGGAAGTGGATTGAGAAAGAGGTCTAAAGCCTCCATGCAATTATGTTCTAAGGGTCATGAGTGTTTTGGGATGAGAGTGGCTGGATTTAGAGGAGGGCAAGGTTTGAAGGCAAACTGGGAATTCTCAATGAAAGTAAGGTGAATATGTTCTGCTGCTGCCAAGGCCCGTAAACAGGAGCACATCCCCAGGCTGTGGTGTCTAGTTGTTTAGAGAGGTATGTAACTGGGGAGAAAATATCTCCTTCCTCTTGTCCCTAAATGCCAACTGCCAGTCCTTGGGTTTTGGTGATGTACAGGATAAAAGGATGAGATAGGTTTAGTAGGGATAGAGCTGGGGTTGCTAGGAGAGTGGCATTTAATCACTGGAAGGGAGAATTAATGGGCTTTGTGGGATCTAAGGGAATGGAAGAATCCCCTTTGGCTGCCTCATAAAGTGGTTTTGCTAGCCCACCAAGCTTAGGAATCCATAGGCGAAGATACCCTGCAAGCCCCAAGAAAGAAAGGATTTTACCCTTTGGTAGGAGTAGGGAATCCAGAAATTATCCACCATTATTTCTTTGATGTTGTGGGTGAAGTGGATCCCCAAACAGGTGACTGAAGGGGAAGAAATTTGGACCTTGCTGGGAGACACTCGATATCCCATAGAGGCCAGGAAATTAAGGAGAGCAACAGTGTGGGCCTGTGAATCCTCATAGGAGGGGCTGCAAAGGAGGAGATCATCACATATTGTATTAAAGTGCTAGAGGTTGGAGGGAGTTCAGATAAGTCTTGAGCTAAGGCCTGGCTGAAAAAGTGGGGGCTATCCCAAAACCCCTGAGGTAGTACTGTCCAGCTGAGTTGTTGAGAATGACACATATCAGGATCAGTCCCAAGTGAAAGTGGACAGGTTTTGGCAAGATAGGTGTAAGGGGATAGAAAAAAAGGCATCTTTGAGATCAAGAAACAATTGGGATTATGAGTAAAATGGCTGCATTAATGGCCCTGAGGACTTGAACTAAACAGTATGAGCCATTAGGCTTTATAACCAGAAGGATGGGTGTATTAATAGGCGAGTGGATAAGCTGTAATAGATGAGAAGAAAGGAGTTTGTATATGATGGGTTTTAAGCCTATTAGGTGTTTGTTAGCAATGGGGTATTGTGGGACTTTAGGGAACAAAGAGGGGTTCTGCAACTTAACAAGGATAGGGGAATGGTGAGTAGCAATGGAGGGAGAAGTGTCTCCTACTATGGGATTAACCTTGTCTGGGGGGGGGAGAAGGTGGAAGCCTCAGGGGCCAGGTCTAGGGCAACCTGTAACAGGAGTATTTTAGCTGGAGTTAAAGTGCTTAGGGTAAGGGTAGCTTTGAATTTGAAAAGAATGTCCTGTCCCAGTAAGAGGGTTGGGCATTGAGGAATTATTAAAAATTTGTGTGTGGACTGGGTGTGATGTAGGATGCAGGAAAGGGGTTGAGTGATCCGTGGGTGGTATTCTGATCCCATGACCCCTACTATTGTTATAGTTAATGGGGTTGTTGGTCCTGCATATTTTAGGAATTTTTTTAGTTTTTCTTTTTTTGAATGTCAGGGGCTGATTGAGTAATGAAATGAGAGTGTAAGAGGGCCCTGCCTGCAGGCGACCTTGAGTCTATATGTGTGTATTTATGTAGGGCCTCAGAGAGGCAGGTTAGGAACTCACTGGATTTTCAGTTGATCTCTGTGTGATTTCTCTAACCTTGTCATAATTGACCGATTTGTGAGTAGCCTTTTGGAGGCCATAAATCAAGTGTGTGATCATGTTATCCCAGAGATCCCATTCCCTGTGGCCAGCCTGGTAGTCCCAGTTTGGGTCCGTGCAAGGTACAGCAATGGCTTCCACAGGCCACCTGTTATTTTGAGCATGTAACTCATCTGTCTGTTGTTGGGCCATTATCCAGACCTGCTCCCTGTCCTCAGGGGACAAACTCATAGTGAGAATCAGAAAAACATCATGCCAGGTGAGATCATAAGACTGGGTGAGATATCTGAATTCCTCAAGGTATGTGTCCAGGTTAGACTGGAAAGATCCCAGTCATCTTTTGATTTGGGAGAGATCAGAAAGAGAAAAGGGGATATGGACCTGGACAATTCCCTCCATCCCAGCCGCTTCACAGAGGGGATATACAGAAGCTGGAGCTGACGTGGGGTTGTTACCTGATGAAGGGGGAGAAGGAGAGGGGTTAGGTGGCTGAGAACAAGTGTCTTGAGGCCAGGTAGGGGGAAGAGAGGGAAAAGGTGAAAGGGCTAGTGAAGGATCTGGAGTGTAAGGAGGTGGTCAGGGAGTAGAGTGGTTTGACAGATCAAAAGATTGATCTGAGTCCAGAAGGGGAGGTCAGGCATAAGCTAGGAGAATTTCAGACGTAGGACAGTTTTGACAGAGAGAAAAAAGCATTCAGAGATAGAAGAAGGCTTGAACATAATGAATCTCTCTGACTTTGCCATTTCAGTGACAAAAGCTGTCTAAATCTCTGAGAGTATCTAAATCAAGAGTGCCATCTTGTGGCCACTGGTATCCATTGTCTAGTTTGTACTTAGGCCAAACCTGATTGTAAAACAAGGTGTTTGGGTTTAATATCGCCCTGGAGGCCAAGAGGTTGGCCAGGAGACAGCCCAGAGGCATAGATCATAGCTTACAGTAGAAAATGAGATGTTTAGGTTTAATGTCTCCCTGGAGGCCAAGGGGTAAATTGGCCAGGAGACAGCCAAAGGGCATAGAGCATGGAGGTTTGGATTATGAGGATCCCATTTAAAGGGTGAGAAAGGAGGTGATCAGCCCCAGCGGAAGTAGGGTAACACCAAGGAGCGTCCTCATTGGTATGCACCACCTTTTTGAGAAAGAAGCCACTGACTGGCAAGATGAGCATCTTCCAATAGCTGGGGGGCATGAGATGGGTTCCCTCATCCAGGTGCCTGGGCTTGCCAAGGGCCAGTCAACCCAGGTGGGGACCATCCAAGAACATTGGCCAGAACTCTTCCCAGGTTTTGGCACCAAAATGAAAGAAAGTGAGCCAAAATGTCAGGTACCAATCAAGCTTTATTAAAGAAAAAGAATCTGCTGGGCTGGGCTCAAAATGGAAAGCAGCCAGGGCTGCCCTCAAAGTGGAGGACAGCACTAGATGTGGGAGTGGGAGAGTTTATATTGACTGTAAGGAAGGCTGACACAATCAGGGATGGGTTTGGTACTGGTGTGGAGGAGTTTCTATTTCTCAGAAACCAGGTTTCTCATAAGGGAAAGGCTGGTGGTCATTTTGTGCTGAGTGTGTGTAAAATGGCACCAGTCATGTCCAAGATGGCTCCTGTCACATCCAGAACCAATCATTCAGAAACTTCACTGTTTAATTCTACCAAACATTTAAACAAGATTTAATATAAAGTTTGCTTGAACTGTCCAAAAAACAAGCACAGCAGAGACACGTTTCTATTCATTACACGAGTCAGTTTTAATACCATACCAGAAGCATACTGAGATATCACAAAGAAAAAAAATCGGACCAATTTATCTTGTAAGTCTAGGATGAAAATCCTTCAAAAACAAAACAACCACAGAATTCAGCAATGTATAAACACAATTACCCCCATGGCCACCTTAAATTCCCAGGAATGTCAGCTTTGGGCAGTGGAAGCCACACCTGCTCTTCCTGACGCGCCCTGACCTCTGACATTCTGACCCGTGACAGCACACCTGTGTCCCCTGTCCCATGTTCACAGCTCACACAGGCCCATCAGCTCCAGCCAGTGGGAGACCTGCCAATGTTGCTCCACCAAGTGCTGGGAACCCTGTCCTGACCCCCAGGGTCCACCCATTGGACGAAGGTTCCTCTTTTGTCCCAGCACTAACCTTCAGGGGCAACAGAATCCAAACCCAAAATCTGGGGAAAAGTGTCCAGAGAGCCCCAAGGTTGGAAAGTTGCAGGCAAAGATGGCGGGAGTGGGTGGAGCTGCACATGCGCAAAAGTAACACGGAGCAGCCCTTCCCATAGTCCTGTGCTGATGGTGTCACTGGAGAGCAGACTACATTTCCCAGAAGTCTCTCTGTCTTCCCTTAGGAACCAAAGAAAAACATTTTGCTTATTTGCCCAGCAGGGAGTCCTGTTACCAGGAGACCAGGACCTGATGAGCAAAGGGTGGCTTCTATCCAAGTGACAATGACGTGAAATTCTGGGTCTTTATTAAATCCTAATTTGCCAACCTGGGACATTGTGGGAATAATGGGGAAATTCAAATTTGGGTTAACTAGTCAATTATAATATGTAATTTTTTTTTAGTTTTGATATATGTATTCTGATCATAGAACCCACATCTGTTTTACAAATGTATTCTCAACTATGGAAAAATCATGTTGCTATTTAACTTTAAATTTGTAAACAAATTAATATAACTCTTTCCACCTGTTTGTTTTCATACAATAAACTAATTTGTGAATCTTCAGTGGATAACATTACACAGTTAGAAAACCGCTTTTGCGTATATAGTGAAATAAAACAGCAGATTTATAGGATACGTGTGTTGGAGTGAGCTGGACTGAAGCCATGTTAGGACCTAAACCTGCAAGGGCTTTAGAAGAAAAAAACATGCTAATTACATTGATATTGTCTCTGCACTCTGTATAAATGTACCCAAATATGACATTTTACTTCATAAATATGTACAATTATCATGGAACAATTTTTAAAAATTAAGTTAAATAGAAAAATTGAAGGGCCAGCCCTTGGCTCACTTGGGAGAGTGTGGTGCTGACAACACCAGGTCAAGGGTTAAGATCCCCTTACCGGTCATCTTAAAAAAAAAGAAAACAAAAGAAAAATTGAGAGAGAGAAGTAGATTACAGGTTACTAGAAACTGAAGGAGAAGTAATAACGGGGAGTTTCTGATTAATTGGTGCAGACATTATGCTTAGGATATCAAAAAATGCTTTGGATAGATAGTGATGTTCACACAGCATTGTCAATGTATTTAATTTTATGCAACTGTATGTTTAAAAATGCTTAAGATGACAAAACTTTTGTTATATATATTTTACCATAATAAAAAGTAGTAATAATAAAAACACTCAACACTTATTTGTAGGACATCTGGGGATCCTTTAAATACAGGGTGATTAGCAGGGGTTGGCAGGGGCGACCAATATTGTTTATATTCCATCCTCTAAAGTATATTCTCATTCCTTTTGTTAGTGAGCCTCAGTTTTCTGTCCATAAAACTGGATACAGTAATACACATTTGGATGTGTAGAACTCACCCTGAGCCCATATTAGTAATATAAAGTCGAAGAATGAAATCCCTTTTCTCTCTCTATTAAGGTACAGTCCTCAGAGCCAAGCGCAGGAGGCTCAGGAATGATACCCAAGTCTTTCCACACTGGTCATGTGTTGTAGTTTTTACTGTTCAAGTTTACACTTCTTTTGTCCAAGTTACTTGTGTTTGCTTTTGATATTATTGTATTCAGAATTGTTTTCTTAATTTTATTTTGTGACTGTTTGTTTCTTATGTACAGAAATTTGATTAATTTTTGTACATTGATCTTCTATCCTATTTCATGAAGTTGTTTATTAGTTTTAATAGTTGTTAGTGAATTCCTTACGGTTTTCTAAATACAACATCAGGTCATCTGTGAATAAAGATGATTGTACTTCCTTTCCATTGTAGATGCTTTTTGTTTAATTCTGTTGCCAAATTATCCTGGCTGGCATTTCCAATACAGCAATAAGTAGATGTTTCAGAGTGCATGTATGGATATTGTTCCTGATCTCAGAAAACAAGTATTCTGGCTTTCACTATGAAGAATAATGTTAGCCATGGGTTTTTTATTTGTTTGTTTTTTAATGCCCTTTATCTGTTGTTGATGTTTCCTTCTATTCCTATGTTAAATGTTTCCATCATAAAAGGATGTTAAATTTTGTCAAATTCATTTTCTGCATGTATTGAGATGGTCGTGTGGTTTTGTTTGTTATTGTATTGGTATGATACATTATGTTAAATGATTTTTACCTGTTAACTAACCTTCTACTCCTGAGAATTTAAGGTCATTGGAGATAATTATGTTTATATGTTCCTGAATTCTATTTGATTGTATTGTGTTTGAAGGATATTCTACCTTTACTTACAAGATAGACGTGTCTGAATTATTTTTTCCTTGGTGATATCTCAGTATGCTTTTGGAATCATAGTAAGATTCCTCATGTAATGAGTATAAAAGTGTCTCTACTGTGTTTCTATTTTTTGGGCAGTTTGAGCAGACTTTATATTAAATCTTCTCCAAATGTTTGATAGAATTAAATAGTGAAGTTTCTGAATATAAACTTTTCATTGTGTATAGTAGTTTTTTATTATTAAAACACTTATAATAGGTCTACTCAGATGATTCATCATTTTCTTGAGAATGTTTTAGTAGTTTCTTTCAAAGAATTTCTCCGTTTTATCCAAATTATCTGACATATTGGCATACAATCTTTCATATTATTCTTCTCTAGTATTGTCTTTGTTTTTGTAAGGTTGGTAGCAATGACCTCTTTAATTTTTGATTTTAGGTATTTTAGTCTTCTGTCTCTCTATTTTTCCCCCCTGGACTGACTAAAAATTTGTCAATTTTTTTTGTCTTTAATTAGTTTTATTAGATTTTGTTTTTAATGTTATTGTTATTCTATCTTGCTTTTTATTTCCTATTCCATTGCTTTTTTTGGTTAGTTTATTTTTTTTCTTTTGCTTACTTTAGAGTCTGTTTATGCCTCTATATTGAATATCTTTTTGTGAAAGCTTAGGTTGTTGATTTTAGATCATTATTCATTTTTAATATATGTATTCTCATGTATAAATTTACATCTAACCACTGCTTTAGTAGCCTTCCAAACTTTTTGTTCTCTTTTACTGATAAATAGACACTTCCATCATAATAAAATGTTCCTCATTTTCTCTAATGAAGTTTTATGTTTAAAATCTATTTTTCTTTGTTTTCCAACCAATCTGATCACTGTTTATAGATACCAGTTATTGTTGGCTACAACTGCTTGATACAAATAGAAGAATTAAGCTGCAAGGGACTCTAATTTTTATTGCTTCTTTTATTGTAATGATATAAGAAATCATTACAAATGTAATGGCTTAAAACAGCAGAAATTTATCCTTTCACAATTCTGAAAGACGGAAGTCCAAAATCAGTGTCATTGGACTAATATCAAAGTGCTGTCACAGCCACACTCCCTCCAGAGGTCATAGGTGAGAAAAATTCCTTGCATTTCCTATCTTCTGATGGCTGCTGGTATTCCTTGGCTTGTGGTTGCAAAAACTTCTCTATGTGTTGATGCAGCCCCTAACTGTTAGTTCTCTTACAAGCCCCTTCACATAGAAAACACTGGGAGCCCAAGCAAAAGCCAACTTCAAACTCACAAGGTCTTGTCCTCATAGCACAGGTCAAGATAGATATTCCAGAAATCTTGACAGAACTTGAGAGAAGCGAGTGACATGCACAGGAGAATGAGGGATAGGAGAAGGCCCCTGTGCCTGCAGACTAAAGCTAGTGGTGGAGGAGCCCTAGGGGAAACAGTGATGGAGAGATGACAACAGTTTGCAACACCTCCAAAATTTTTAATGGCGGGCTTTGTAGACCACTGGACCCAGACAGACCTAGGTGAAGAGAAGGCTGCATCTGGATGGAGAGCAGGAGGCAGAGCCCAGCCCACATGGAGCACCTCATCTATCATTTTTTTTTCCTTTTTGTCTTTTTTTGTGTCCGGCAACGGATCGCAACCCTCAGTGTCGCGCCCGTACTGGACCGGGACCGGCAACGGGATCGCAACCCTTGGTGTTGCGTCCACACCTCGCTCAGCCAGTGAGCGGGAACCGGTCTGTATGTGGGATCCGAACCTTCAGGAGGAGTGCCACCACACTCCCAAGTGGCGCACTGTAGCAGTGCGCCACCGAGCTGGCCCCTCATCTATCATTTTGACTAGGCACACAAAACATTTCCAAGTCCCATAGAGCCCTGTACTGTCCCAATTATTTCTCTCTTAATCTTTTGCAAGCATCATGGTTTCCCCCCCCACAACACCCACTCCTACTCCCACAATGCACCTGCGGTGCTGCATTTATCCAAACACTCTGGAGGATACGCACATATGAAGATCTCTATTTATCTCTGTCTCACTCTCTCTGCATTGTTCCTTCCTCTCCAGAACTCTGCCTGCAAATTTCTGTGGCCTCACCTCTCTGAACCAACACTTCTGTCATTTCAACTCAGCACATCTCTGTGATCCATTCTGTGTGGTTTGGAGAGCTGGGGTAGATTGTGAGACCCACCAGATTTAACTTTATTGTTCTCCATTTAAAAATAATCATCTTATCTCAGTGGTTGCAGAGAATAGAACATATTTCTCACTCACCTTTTTGTGCATGTCAACGAGGGGTGCATGCAGCTGCTCAGAGTGACCCAGGGACCGAGGCTGTTTCTGGTTCTGAACTTTTCATCATCCAGAGCACGTTTCAGGTTGGACATTTATTCTTCTGTGCTCCATTGAAGGTGATTTATTGGCAATAACTAGTCTTCTGACCCTGCATAACTGTAAGGGACCTTAGAAATATGGAGATGGGATGGAACATTTATCACCATGGTTTCATCACACTTATCATGGTCCCAGTCCATGACAGGAGATGTCTGCTATCCCAAATCAAGTCAGAAGTAAATTTCTCAGCTCCTGAATTGGTGGGAAAGGAAGACCCGAAGCAATATAAATCTGGACGTTAGTCGCATTGGTAAGGACAGATTTTCATCAGTCATAAGCTATTGTACAAGAAAAAATAGTAAAATAAACTCAACTTCTATTTGTATAAAGCTGACCAGGCATTTTAAAGACAGTATGAGAAATGACAGGGAAGCCAGAGGATCAGTGGCCTCTGGACTGTGAAAAACTGTGAAAGCAGAAAGGGGGTGGCTCAAAAGGCATTTGAGTTAACTAACTGCTGTTTATGGAAGACAGGCTCCTGCCCTCCTGCCCAGTCTAGCAGACAGGGTCTTATCTTCAGGAGTTGGCTGGAACAAACAGGAGACTCATTCTCAGCCTTCAGTTTGCTCAGGTGGGCACTTTAATGGGTGCTGAAGTCATCCCCGGAAGGTAGAATCTTTACCTGGTAGAAACCATGTCGGTGTTTTTTCCCAGCCTTTACAGACCAAGGTTGAAACCTAGTTCAGAAGAGGGCTCAGAAGATCCAGACTAGAGTTTGGTCAAAGAGAGAAACTTTGTCACTCAGAGGACAGATAACACATACAAAACTTGTGTGCACACAGTGGCCCCCACAGCACCTATCTTAGGCATTAATACAGAAAAGTTCCTGCCCTAAACTTGTGAAGGTAGACAGGGCAATTCTATCCTCTGCTTTATCACCAATTTTTCTTATCTTGTTGGTAAACCCTTTACTCTGTCTGCTGTCAGGTGATCCTGAGCACTTACAGCCTCCGCCAGTCTGTGAGGCACATAATGAGGAAGAGTATGAGGAAGAACTGAGTGTGGGAAAGAAGCAGATGGGAGAGTCCACAAACCAGAAGTGAGAAAAAGAGATAGTAAAGGAGTAAGAATTTGCTTTTGATGTGTTCTGACCACAGCCTGCACGTCCTGGAGCCCCAATGTCTCATTCATACTGCATGGGAGAAGACAAGTCAGAGAGGGAGAAAACATTTAGTTCTTAAGAGGAGAGTTAGGGTGAAAGTGATGAAAGAAGGAGTTCTAAGAAAGAGAGAATGGACGGCTCCTGACAAGGGTGAACCCAGCACTTCGGCAGCACATCTGAGTTGGCCTGAGTTGCCCTGCATTGTCAGGAACCTGAGGCTCCTCTCTCTTTCCTTATTGTCAACATTTACTCATGGCGACTCCACTCCCCAAATTCTATTCAAATAATGTGTGCAGATGCATTGGGTTGAGATTTTATTTTAGGCCTGGGGATGTGGAGCAGTGGAAAACTGCAGGACAGGATACAAGAGAGTATCACACACACACTCACACTCACCCGGATGCGAGTGCAGTAGGAATTAAGGCCTTTCTTTTTACAGGCAGATGTGTGTGATGACCACAGTACAAGGAAGAGGCAACTCAGTGAACACATTTCAAAGGCAAAAAGAGTGACTAAGAATAACTTGTGGTTTTCCGATATTTTTGAAATTCAGCCCATGGTAAAAAATACATTTTATAATACAACCCAGTACACACCTGTACAGCCTTGAACAATTGATCACACACATTATCCCACACAAAACACTTAACTTTACAAACTGTGATACTGTCTGATATATTATTTCACATTGCATTTCAATTAAAAACATATTTATCAGATGTAAACAACACANGTGACATGCACAGGAGAATGAGGGATAGGAGAAGGCCCCTGTGCCTGCAGACTAAAGCTAGTGGTGGAGGAGCCCTAGGGGAAACAGTGATGGAGAGATGACAACAGTTTGCAACACCTCCAAAATTTTTAATGGCGGGCTTTGTAGACCACTGGACCCAGACAGACCTAGGTGAAGAGAAGGCTGCATCTGGATGGAGAGCAGGAGGCAGAGCCCAGCCCACATGGAGCACCTCATCTATCATTTTTTTTTCCTTTTTGTCTTTTTTTGTGTCCGGAAACGGATCGCAACCCTCAGTGTCGCGCCCGTACTGGACCGGGACCGGCAACGGGATCACAACCCTTGGTGTTGCGTCCACACCTCGCTCAGCCAGTGAGCGGGAACCGGTCTGTATGTGGGATCCGAACCTTCAGGAGGAGTGCCACCACACTCCCAAGTGGCGCACTGTAGCAGTGCGCCACCGAGCTGGCCCCTCATCTATCATTTTGACTAGGCACACAAAACATTTCCAAGTCCCATAGAGCCCTGTACTGTCCCAATTATTTCTCTCTTAATCTTTTGCAAGCATCATGGTTTCCCCCCCCACAACACCCACTCCTACTCCCACAATGCACCTGCGGTGCTGCATTTATCCAAACACTCTGGAGGATACGCACATATGAAGATCTCTATTTATCTCTGTCTCACTCTCTCTGCATTGTTCCTTCCTCTCCAGAACTCTGCCTGCAAATTTCTGTGGCCTCACCTCTCTGAACCAACACTTCTGTCATTTCAACTCAGCACATCTCTGTGATCCATTCTGTGTGGTTTGGAGAGCTGGGGTAGATTGTGAGACCCACCAGATTTAACTTTATTGTTCTCCATTTAAAAATAATCATCTTATCTCAGTGGTTGCAGAGAATAGAACATATTTCTCACTCACCTTTTTGTGCATGTCAACGAGGGGTGCATGCAGCTGCTCAGAGTGACCCAGGGACCGAGGCTGTTTCTGGTTCTGAACTTTTCATCATCCAGAGCACGTTTCAGGTTGGACATTTGTTCTTCTGTGCTTTATTGGAGGTGATTTATTGGCAATTCTTCTGTGCTCCATTGAAGGTGATTTATTGGCAATAACTAGTCTTCTGACCCTGCATAACTGTAAGGGACCTTAGAAATATGGAGATGGGATGGAACATTTATCACCATGGTTTCATCACACTTATCATGGTCCCAGTCCATGACAGGAGATGTCTGCTATCCCAAATCAAGTCAGAAGTAAATTTCTCAGCTCCTGAATTGGTGGGAAAGGAAGACCCGAAGCAATATAAATCTGGACGTTAGTCGCATTGGTAAGGACAGATTTTCATCAGTCATAAGCTATTGTACAAGAAAAAATAGTAAAATAAACTCAACTTCTATTTGTATAAAGCTGACCAGGCATTTTAAAGACAGTATGAGAAATGACAGGGAAGCCAGAGGATCAGTGGCCTCTGGACTGTGAAAAACTGTGAAAGCAGAAAGGGGGTGGCTCAAAAGGCATTTGAGTTAACTAACTGCTGTTTATGGAAGACAGGCTCCTGCCCTCCTGCCCAGTCTAGCAGACAGGGTCTTATCTTCAGGAGTTGGCTGGAACAAACAGGAGACTCATTCTCAGCCTTCAGTTTGCTCAGGTGGGCACTTTAATGGGTGCTGAAGTCACCCCCGGATGGTAGAATCTTTACCTGGTAGAAACCATGTCGGTGTTTTTTCCCAGCCTTTACAGACCAAGGTTGAAACCTAGTTCAGAAGAGGGCTCAGAAGATCCAGACTAGAGTTTGGTCAAAGAGAGAAACTTTGTCACTCAGAGGACAGATAACACATACAAAACTTGTGTGCACACAGTGGCCCCCACAGCACCTATCTTAGGCATTAATACAGAAAAGTTCCTGCCCTAAACTTGTGAAGGTAGACAGGGCAATTCTATCCTCTGCTTTATCACCAATTTTTCTTATCTTGTTGGTAAACCCTTTACTCTGTCTGCTGTCAGGTGATCCTGAGCACTTACAGCCTCCGCCAGTCTGCGAGACACATAATGAGGAAGAGTATGAGGAAGAACTGAGTGTGGGAAAGAAGCAGATGGGAGAGTCCACAAACCAGAAGTGAGAAAAAGAGATAGTAAAGGAGTAAGAATTTGCTTTTGATGTGTTCTGACCACAGCCTGCACGTCCTGGAGCCCCAATGTCTCATTCATACTGCATGGGAGAAGACAAGTCAGAGAGGGAGAAAACATTTAGTTCTTAAGAGGAGAGTTAGGGTGAAAGTGATGAAAGAAGGAGTTCTAAGAAAGAGAGAATGGACGGCTCCTGACAAGGGTGAACCCAGCACTTCGGCAGCACATCTGAGTTGGCCTGAGTTGCCCTGCATTGTCAGGAACCTGAGGCTCCTCTCTCTTTCCTTATTGTCAACATTTACTCATGGCGACTCCACTCCCCAAATTCTATTCAAATAATGTGTGCAGATGCATTGGGTTGAGATTTTCGCATTGCATTTCAATTAAAAACATATTTATCAGATGTAACCAACACACTCCAGAATCATGAATGGGTCAAAGAAATTTGATTTCAAAATGGACATTAGAAAATAAACCTATATGACTGAAAATGAAGATACAATAAAGTGTAGAAGACAAAGCAAAGCTTAGAGGAAAGCATATAGATGTAAATATTTATATTAAAAAAGAGTGATCTCAAATTAGTAATCTAAACTTATATGGGAAGACACTGAAAGAGAACAATTAAAATTTAAAGTAAGCAGAAGGAAGAAAAGAAACAAGGTTGTAGGGGATATCAATGAAATAGATAAGGGGAAAACATAAAAGAATAGAACACAAAATTAGGCTCATGAATATTAAAGAAACTGACAAATCTTTAGTGAGATCAAAAAAGAGACATTGCATTTCAATTAAAAACATATTTATCAGATGTAAACAACACACTCCAGAATCATGAATGGGTCAAAGAAATTTGATTTCAAAATGGACATTAGAAAATAAACCTATATGACTGAAAATGAAGATACAATAAAGTGTAGAAGACAAAGCAAAGCTTAGAGGAAAGCCTATAGATGTAAATATTTATATTAAAAAAGAGTGATCTCAAATTAGTAATCTAAACTTATATGGGAAGACACTGAAAGAGAACAATTAAAATTTAAAGTAAGCAGAAGGAAGAAAAGAAACAAGGTTGTAGGGGATATCAATGAAATAGATAAGGGGAAAACATAAAAGAATAGAACACAAAATTAGGCTCATGAATATTAAAGAAACTGACAAATCTTTAGTGAGATCAAAAAAGAGAGAGCAAAAGAAAGAGAGAAGACACAAATAACTAAATTTAGTAAAGAGGAGACCATCCTCACAAATTAAAATATTTAGAGAAGAATAATATGCACAATGGCATGTAAATATATTAAGTAATGTACATGAAATGGACACATTCCTAGAAACAAACTGCAAAACCTGAGTCAAGAAAAAAATTATTTATTTGAATAGACCTATTACAAGTGAAGTCATTGTATTAATGATTCAAAACCACTACTAACCAAGAAAAGTTCATCTCCTGAAACTATAATAATGAATACTGTCAAATATTTGGAGACTTAGTATCAACTATGCCAAATTCTCCCCAACATAGACGTTGTAGAGATGCTTTTCAACTCATTCCCTAGTCAGTTTGTCCATGATACTGAGAATCTACAAAGACATTAAAAGAAAAGAAAAATTCAGAACAGTGTATCTTATGACAATAGATGCAAAACTAGGTAAAAATATAAAAGTAAACAGAATCAAGCAACATATAAAAATAATTACACGGCATATCAAAATTGCATATATCCCAGGACTCCGTTTTCTGTTAATAGCCAAAAATTACATATTATAATACACTAGATCAATAAAATAATAAACAAAACCACACAAAATCTCAACGGATGGACAAAGCAAATTTGACAATATTCAACATCTTTCTATGAAGAAAACATTCAACAAAGTAGGAATAGAAGGGAACATTCTCAAACTGATAGATGGCATATGAAAAACCCACTGCTCACACTATTCTTAGTGGTGAAAGTCCATATCCTTATTTTCTAAGACCAGGAATAAGATAAACAGTCCACTGTCACCACATCTCTTCATCATTTTACTAGACAGAAAAACTGGCAACAGAAGTAAATAAAAGGCACCTAGACTGGAAAGAATGAAGTATAATTTTATTTTCAGATGACATATTTTTGTATTTAGAAAATCATGAGGAATTCACTAAAAACTATTAGATTTCAGAAAATTAACAAAAGACAAGATCGATATACAAAAATCAATTGTATTCTGTACACAAAAATGAATAATAAAAATAGGAAATTGAAGAAACAATTCCAGTTATAATAAAATCAAAATAAGATCCTTAGAAATAAGTTTAACAATAGAAGTTTGTGGTTGAACATAGAAAGCTACATTACATGGCTAGTGGGGAAACACTCAGTTATCATACCTGAGGCTCCTCTCCTTGGCTCTGAGGATTTTACTTCATAGGGGAAGAAAAGGGATTGCAGTATTGGCCTTTACGTTAATAGAGGTGGGCTCAGGGTGAAGTCTGAACATCCAAATGTGTATCACTGTCTCCATTTTTATGGACAAGAGGCAGACATACAAAGAGAGGGAGTGACAAACTGTATCCAGAGGGTGAAAGATCAGGCAGTGACTCCCGCCACCAATCCCTGCCAATCATCATGTGTTTAAAGGATTCCCACAAGAAGGCTGTGGGAAGATCAAGGCTGAGTTCCCTGCAAAAAGAATCACAGAGGGGAAGTTGAAGAATCTAAGAAAACACAGGAATTTGAACAAGGCAGGAGATACATTAGGAAAAGAGAAAACAAGGGATAGGTTTTAGGCATGACTACAGCCTCTCACACATCCCATCCACACACCCCCAATGCTCGCCATTCTTTTACTCTGCCCCACATTCTAACACTCAAGCCCACATCAACTCTGATTACTCAAGCTGGGCATGTTCTTATTTTCTGTGTTTTTTGTTTGTTTGCTGGCTGGCCAATACTGGGATCTGAGCTCTTGACCTTTGTGTTATCAGCACCACCTTCTCCCATGTGAGCTAACCAGCCAGCCCTATTTCCCTGTTTTAAGAGAAACTTCAATGTAGCAGGAACTTTGATAAACCATGTACCAGTTTGCTGCAGAAGCCAGAGAAGAAAAGGGAAAGCTCATGTCCACCACACAGACACACACACACACACACACACACACACATTACTAAAATTGTATTTAATGAAGGGATGCATCATAAGAGTTAATGGAACATGGGGATTTCTGGGCAATTAATTATCAGACATTGCAAGTGTAAATTGGCACAAGAATTAAGAAATGCACCTACCCTATGACACTGTTTCTTTATTTCACTATACACACTAGAGCAGTTTTTCCGACTGTGTAATACAATGCATTGAAACTCACAAATTAGTTTATTGGATGAGAATAAACATCTTTTTTTTTTTTTTTTTTGTGACTGGTAAGGGAATCGTAACCCTTGGCTTGGTGTCGCCTGCACCACGCTCAGCCAGTGAGCGCACCGGCCATTCCTATATAGGATCCGAACCCATGGCCTTGGCGCTCCCAGCACCGCACTCTCCCAAGTGAGCCACAGGGTCAGCCCGAGAACAAACATCTTTTAATGGTTTGAAAGAAAATGACCATATCAGTTTTTTAAACACATTTAAAATAAAATGGAAATATGATTTTCTTTTTTTTTTCCTTTTTGTCTTTTTTTACTGACCGGTAACGGAATCGCAACCCTCGGTGTCGCGCCCGTATTGGGGACCGACAATGGGATTGCAACCCTCGGTGTTGTGCCTGCACCACACTCAGCCAGTGAGCGGGAACCGGTCTCCACATGGGATCCGAACCCTCTGCGGGAGCACCACTGCGCTCCCAAGCGGTGCACTCTCCAGTGCGCCACCAGGCCAGCCCGAAATATGATTTTCTCATATTTTAAAATGCATCTGGAAAAATTGAAATGAGTCCTATAACAGCTACGCTTGGCCCTCATTGAATTTCCCCACTATTGCCACAATGTCTCAGGTTGTCAAACCAAGATTTAATAAAAAATCAGAATTCCGCATTACTGTTGTGTGGGTGGAGACCAGTCTTGATCCAACAAGGCCTGGTCTCCCAGTAACAGTGAAAGGGACCTTAGCCAGAAAAATAACCATCTTTGGGGTAACAAAGACCAAGCAGAATGTTTCATTCAGCCCTTAATTGGGAACTGATAACCATCAATTCCTTGAAGTTAGCAGAAGAATTAAGAGAAAGTCCACAGATAAAATGCGCAGTTAAAATTAAGGACTGAAACTAAGTTTCTTGTTTTTCTTACCTCTCTAATCAGCTGCAAACAGGAGATATATAGAGAGGCAAGACAACCTAGCTGGTTGTAAACTGCCCCCTCTTACTTAAAGGAAAACTGATTCCACGTTAATTAGAAATCCAAGTCAGGTACTTTCATCATGTTTGACTGAGTTTTTATCCTTGAGCTCTCTGTAGGAGATAAGGACTCTGACCCCAAGGTGTTCGGTCGAGCTCAGAATCCTTCAAACCCACTGTACAGACTGGGTCACA
Source organism: Galeopterus variegatus (assembly GCF_000696425.1). Taxonomy (NCBI): domain Eukaryota; kingdom Metazoa; phylum Chordata; class Mammalia; order Dermoptera; family Cynocephalidae; genus Galeopterus; species Galeopterus variegatus. The sequence goes on from NW_007735977.1 coordinate 61,941, forward strand.
GACCCCTCACGTGCCCAGCTGGGTCACAGATCCCTCCCATAGAGGTTACAAGTTAGGTAATTGGAAAAGATCCCAGGAGACATTGGAAGAGTTGACAGGGTCATTCCAAAGTGGGCTCAGTCCTCAGCTTCCTCAGTAGCAGCAGCAGCTTACAGTAGACTCCGCAGCAGCAGTGGTGTGTCCTCCTGGGGCATCCAGGGGACACTGGCAGCAACAGCTTGCAACAACAGCCTCTGGCAGCAGTAGCATCCTCCCTGTAGTCCCCCTATGGACATCCCGGGGTCAGAGGGCACTGTGGACCAGAGCCATTCCTCCTTCATACTCAATTCTGATAATCCAGGATGCTTGAGTGAGAGTCAGACCACCCAGGAACAACTGGGTGTACATGCAAAATTATATTAGACAATATACAAGGAAAATCTGGGTGCATGTGCACAGTTATTTACATCCAATGCTCAGTAAGATTCTGAACCCCTGAGGGGTCCTGACCTTTTGTGATTTCATTTTCCAGATACCTTCAGGGTCCCTCATCGTACAACTGATATTTTCAGAATTTTTTGTAATGTTCCTTAGGATAACTGACCCTTACATTCACATAACCTATTGTACATTCTATACACATTGAGGCCTGTCCCCATAGCTCTATACTTTCAGCTATATTTAGTGACCTTCCATACCAACAGTTCCGAAAGTCTTTACCTTGTTCCAGCACCAACTAAAAAGTCCAAAATCCCATCTGAGACTAAAGACAAAACTTTTTCCAGCTGTGTACCTGTAAAAATCAAAAATAAATTTATCTACTTCCGAGATACATTGGTGGGACAGACATTGGGTACACATTCGTATTCTAAAAGTGTAGTGGGTTAGAAATCTTGATTCTCCTTTGACCTTAGAATGGGATTTTCAGGTAAGGCATGAATGAGCCAAAAGGCTCTTAAGTAGGGGACAATAGTCCACAGATAAGTTTGGCAAAAGCCATCTAATCAGTTCTAATCACTGTTTAGGAATGGGATTGTGTACTTTGACTATTTTAAGTTGCTGGTTTGATTCTAGCTCAAAAGAGTATTGACTATTTAACCTACTGATTGTTCTTAAGATATGTTAAGGAACTGCTTGAATGCTGTTTAAATATGCTAAAGAAATCACTGTAAGAAGTATGTGGAAAAGAAAATGTTTACTAAGGGCAAGCTGTTTGTTGGTGGATAGACTTAGCTTTTTACAAGTTGCATTCTTGAATGTCACATTGTTAATTTTACTGCTATTACTAGTTTTAGTTGCTTAAAGCTATCCTTAGCTATAATTCCCTTCTGTAACACTGCCTGTTTTTATGTCCTTCTTTGATGATTGAATCAACTGATTTTGCTTGTGAAACTTCCTTGTCTTGTCAATAAAAAGAAAGGCTGATTTTGAATCAGGGCTGCTGCTCCCTTGATGGATGGCAGACCCTCCAGGCGTCATTGATGGTACTTTGAGTGAATTCTGTCTTTCTCCTTTTTCCATCTCAGTTACACAGAGTAAAGTGTAACAAAGTGGTGCCCCATGTGAGGAGTTCTCCGCGGATCAGAGACTCACTTGCCAAGCATTGGAGAGGAAAAGGACGTCCGGCTCATCCCAGCAAGGGAGTCCCATTAAAGGGAGATGCATTCCGGTAAGGGAACACAGGTGGCTTTCAATTAGTGATTGCATGCCTACAGCAGTGTCTAATTAGGGCTTCACTGGGAGGTTTTGTTTTTTCTCTCTTTCAATTTTCTACCTATTCTTCCAGCTATGGGTAACTCACTGTGTAAAAAGGAAGTTCAATATAGGTCACAGCTTTGATGTCTCCTTAAGGCAGCAGGGTATAAGGTAACTAAGCATCAACTAACTGAATTATTATTGGTTATTAGGCAACAATGCCTTCAGTACCTTAAAAAAAGAAATCTTGATATTGAGGGGTGGGAACAAATTAGTTGACGGTTAAAAAATGCAATAGGCCCAATTAAGGCTTCTCATCTAATGGTTTGGAATTTATATCAAGTTGCTTTAAGATCTATTCAAGACCTTAACATAAAACAAAGACATGTTTATGTCACCAAAAAAGGATAAAATTTAATCTTCACCAGTGACTGGAAAAACTTTTAATTGGACAAACTAAATAAAATCCTTATTGTTTTTGTTTATGTCTACATATATTTGTACATAAATGTATGTTATGTCTACATGTTCATGTCTATATGTGTTTGTATTGTCTGCGTGGCACCAAACTGGCTTATAATTAATGAGTGCTCATTAAATAAATAAGTATAATTTTCAAGTTCATGTGACTTTAATTTTCTAAAAGTGTTAATAAAATAGATGTATTTTCAAAATTTGATTTAAACCTTTTGTCTAAATTTGTCTTTAGGTCAACACATTTTGTGGTACTTGTTTAATTAGTTTAAGAACTAAAAACTGTAAGAAATCTGGCTTCTGGGATTCTCCCAAAGCCTTGCACTTGTCTTGTTATTAGCTCATTTTTTTTTCCTTTTTGTCTTTTTTCGTGTCCAGCAACGGATCGCAACCCTCAGTGTCGTGCCCGTACCGGACCAGGACCGGCAATGGGATCGCAACCCTCAGTGCTGCGCCCGCACCTCGCTCAACCAGTGAGCGGGAACCGGTCTGTATGTGGGATCCGAACCCTCGGCGGGAGCGCCACCGCACTCCCAAGCGGCGCACCGTAGCAGTGCGCCACCGGGCCAGCCCTAGCTCATTTTTGTTTTAAGCCTCTAAATACACCAAGTTTTTGGCTGGGAAACCATAAATATTTATTTGGTAAAGATAGCTGAGGCTCAAACTGGGCTTTATGTAATCTGCTCTGACAAATGGACCCCTATTTACTAACCTGAATGTATAAAAATGCTCTTATCAACACACATTGTTGCCTGGGTTTACTGATCAAACAGGACTACATTTGTCTTTTCTAGAGGCTTTTAAGTTGTAAACCCCACCAAAACCAAAAAACAAGAAACGAAAAAAAAACCTTTATATATAAAATTTTTAGGAAAATTAGGCCAATTTAACATTGATAGAAAAGAAACAAGTATGTGTAAAGGAGGTGATTTGAGGAAGACTATGGATGTGGGGATGTGATTGTGGTTGGAGGGGTTGAAGAGAAGGGGAAATAATTTTTTAAGTGAGAAAACATCTGGTACAGTGTATTTTTGTCCTAGAGTAAAATGACTGGCTATTTAAAAAGTAGGAAGTAAAGGACAAAAACAGAATGTCTAAGTAAGTCATGATAATGGTTTATGTAGATAAGTTTGTTAAAAGGGTTTTACAGTAGAAAGATTAACTGGATTTAAAAAAAAATTATGTGTGAGTTTTTTTTTTTTTTGTCTTTTTTTGTGACCGGCAATGGATCGCAACCCTCAGTGTCACGCCTGTACCGGACTGGGACCGGCAATGGGATCGCAACCCTCGGTGTCGCAACTGCCCCTCACTCAGCCAGTGAGCCGCCGGTCTGTATGTGGGATCCAAACCCTTGGCGGGAGCGCCGCTGTGCTTCCCAAGCGGTGCACTATAGCAGTGTGCCACCAGGCCGGCCCCTATGTGTGAGTTTTTCTAAAAAGTAATTCAGAGGTATTCTGATTCAGGGTTAGAGTTTGCTCTCCTGCAATGGAACAACCAAGTTTCCTAAAAGCACTTAACTGCTCTTAATAAAAAATTGTAAGAGGTTTTCTTTATCTTTTAGATAACTGGCCTAGGAAGCTTTTTTCATGTTTTATCATGATAATTTCTTCTGCTCTCTGCCTTTGAAATCCTTTGTCATTGTGGTTTTATTTTTATAATGATTTGTGATCCTATCTAATTGAGTGTTTCAAACCTTTGTTTAACAAACTTTCCAAAACCAAATTCTAAAAACTCAACCTTTTCACTTAAACTAACTTTGAGAGGTTCCAAGGGCCCTGGAACCTCTCAAAGGATATATATATATATATATATATATGATATCAAAATCAATTGGCTTATTTGATAAATTAGACTATATGGGAAAGCATCATCAGTACTAAGATGTTATAAATATATGTTCCAAAATTATGTAAGATTCTTGAAAATCTATGTCTTAGAAAATGCTACCAGTCATAATCTTGCTACCAGTCATAAACTTGTTTCATTTTTAATTTTAAGATGTTATGTCTTCAAATATTTTATTAAAAAACTGACAGGTACAGTTTCCTGACAAACTTTGAGTTCATACCATTAAACTAAATTTCCAAAACCCTAATAAGAAAAACTAATAAGTTTGTAAAATTACTCACCAAGGTCAAAACAACAGAAGTTAATTACATAAAGCTAATAAACTGATTTTTAAAATTATGAGTTTTTACAATTTCTTTATTTTAAAACACTGCTAGTTCTCCTAATGTTTTGTTTTCCAGATTAAAAAAAAATATTTTGAGGTATAACAGCTTACTAAAGTATGTGTTTGTGAACAAAAATTAAAACATTTGCTTTTCTCTCTACTTGATACCTCCAAGATTTTTAAACTGTTCACAAGTGTTGTCATTTTATAACAATATAGTTATGTTAAGCGACGCCCCAACCCCTACTGACCTTAACATATGCATTCTGCTTCTGTACAAATCGCTTGCTAAAATAAATGGGGGAATAAACAGAATAGCATGGCCAATGCCATTTTAGGCGGCTCTGCCATTTTAGCCTGGAAAGTCCTGGGAATCCAGGGTGGGGAGGGGCTACAGGGCTACCCACAAAATTAGCTTATGTATTGCTGGCTTGCTTGCATTGGCTAGATTGTGTCAGGTGTGAAAAATTCCTGCCTAGCTAAAAATAAAAGCTGCGAGAGGTTTCAACTCAGGGCTGCGCTTCTCGATTGGCCTGCATAGCCCTGGCTGCCAGAAATAAACTTTTTCCCCTTTTCTATCATTCGGTTCTTGTGGGCAAATTTCTTTTACCCATTGGACGTTGGCCATAACATTTGGGGGCTCGTCTGGGATCCCTTAAGCCTCTCGAGAACCGTCCTTTTGGCCATGGTACTCTTTGGATCTCTAGGGGGGAATTCCTGAAAAGACATTCTTCAGCCCCAGAGAGACAACCCCATGGCAGGCGCCATTGAATTTGGTGAGTCAACTCCTTGGTTGGGAAAAAGGCTAGGCTGGACACAGCCGGAGACGCCTCTCCCTGGATCAAACAAGACGTTGTTCTGATCCGTTGGGACCTTTTTTAGGTCGTTTGGACTTGAATTTTGATTTTAAAATCTTTTATTATATGCGTATCGTTTGTTAGTTCCGGTCTGTGTTTAAGTCCTTCTGTTCATCTAGTTTTGTTTTGTGTTGTCTGCTATAAGTGTAGCTTGGCCATTTCAGCTCCACAAGACATCGTGGGACAAGGATCCTCCAGACCAACTGTCCTCAAATGTTTTCTTATGAACTTTAACACCTTCCGAGAGAAGGCTGCAGACTTTGGGGCCTCCGTGGATCCTGAAGTCTTGCGAGTCCTTTGTGAAATTGATGGCCGGCCTTCAATGTTAGCTGGCCAGCACAGGGCTCTCTTAGGCCCCCCTTAGCTCAGGCTGTCAGACGGGTCATCTTCAGAAAACCCAGACACCCTGATCAGATACCTTATATTCTCATTTGGATTGAAATTCTGTCTTACCCTCCTCCTTGGTTAAAAGGATATTTTCCAGGGTGAAAGGAAAATGCTCCGCACTGAGAAACTGCCGCCATTCTCCTGACAAAGCCGCACCCTGATTCTGCCCCTAAGCATGTTTTATCAGCCCCTCCAGAGGAGCCGGATGGAGCCGGATCTGATCCGCCGCCCTCCACCTTATGCAGAGGACCCCACCCAAGTGTCTAACCCACTTCTCTCTCCCCACACACCCGCTCTGGGGCCTCTTATCATCTCCAGAGTCCCACCCCACCAGTGTCCCCTCCTTCCTCTGCTTACCCTTCTTCACCTTCCTCCACTGCTTCCCCTCCTGGACTCTTCCCCTGTGTGAGGCTGCAGGGGCAGATGGCCCTTTTATGGCATATGTTCCCTTTACCACCAGTGATCTTTACAACTGGAGAAACCAGAACCCTTCCTTTTCCACCAATCCACACAGTCTCATTTCTCTGCTTGAGTCTGTCTCTTATATTCCCCAGCCCACCTGGGATGATCGCCTACGATTGTTACAGACTGCTCACTTCTGAGGAATGTGAACGAATCCACCAAGAGGCCCTATGGGCTGTCCTGGGCCCCAATGGTCTCCCCACAGATGACCCTGAGCAATTGGCTGCTGTTTTCCCCACCTGCTGCCCCAATTGGGACCCAAATAGTATTAGAGGTAAGGAGGCTCTTGATCGGTTTCGCCAGGTCCTGTTACAAGGTTCAAGCTGCAGCCCGAAAACCCACAAACCTATCTAAGGTTAGTGAAGTAACCCAACAGCTCGCCCTATCTCCAGGTGCATTCTTAGAGCGCCTCCTAGAGGTGTACCGGATTTATACACCCATAGACCCAGAAGCACCTGAAAATCATAGGGCAATTAATTTGGCCTCTGTAACTCAGTCTGCACCTGATATAAAAGGGAAGTTGCAGAGATTGGAGGGATTTGAGGGCAAGGTTCTTTCAGAGTTGGTAGAAATAGCCCAAAAGGTTTTCGCAAATCACGACCCACCCGAAGATAAGCAGCTTAAAAGACTAACTAAGGTTCTGCTGGTCACACAAGGCCAATCCAAGAAACCTCAGGCCCCTAAAGGAGCAGTCAACACAGGGGCGAAAAAAAACTCCCACCATTGGATAAAGACCAATGTGCCTACTATAAGGAAAACCAGTATCATTTCTGGTGGACACGGGGGCTAAATACTCTGTACTGAAAAAAACAGAATTGCCTAGCAATAAGCCCCCCATTGCCATTCAAGGGGCCACAGGGAAAACTAAATTTTGTTCATGGACAGAAGGGCGACTTACCAACTTAGGCAAGAACACAGTTACTCATTTGTTCATTTTAATGCCTGACTGCCCAGTGCCTTTATTGGGCAGAGATTTACTCCACTAAGCTTGGAGCAACCTGCCACCCTTTTGGTGGCACTGTCTTTGTCC
>NW_007735977.1:69735-70494 GCF_000696425.1 Galeopterus variegatus
AACCAGAATTTCCTAGTAATAAGCCCCCCATTGCCATTCAAGAGGCCACAGAGAAAATTAAATTTTGTTCATGGACAGAAGGGCGACTCACTGACTTAGGCAAGAACCCAGTCACTCATTCGTTAATTTTAATGCCTGACTGCCCAGTGCCTTTATTGGCAGAGATTTACTCCCCAAACTTGGGCCAACCTGCCACCCTTTTGGTGGCACTGTCTTTGTCCAAAGAATATAAGCTCTTGCCAGAACAATTGCAGGAGGATAAAACCTCCAACCACCAAGAATTGCTAGCTTATTACATGAAACTTGTGCCCCAGGTCTGGGCTGAATCTAATCCCCCTGGGCTAGCAAGGCACCAACCTCCAATAGTGGTCCAGCTCATGGCAACTGCCACCCCCATCAGAGTAAAACAATACTCTCTTCCGTTAAAGGCATGACAAGGGATAGAACCTCACATCAATAAATTAAAACAAGGAGGGATACTAGTGCCTTGCAAGTCTAGCTGGAATACTTCTCTGTTACTGGTCCAAAAGCCAGGGACAAATAACTACAGGCCTGTCCAGGACCTCTGGGAAGTAAATAAGAGTGTGGAAACTACCCATGCAACTGTACCAAATCCCTATAAGTTGTTGAGCCTGGTTAATGCCCTCCATCAAGTTTATACAGTGTTGGATTTAAGGGATGCCTTTTTCAGTCTGCCTCTAGCCAAAATCAGCCAGCCTCTGTTCGCCTTCGAATGGGAAGCCCCAGATGGAAGCTACT
>NW_007735978.1:0-981 GCF_000696425.1 Galeopterus variegatus
GGGATTCTGAGGCTTCTCAGAAAGGAAAAGGAGCCCCACAGGGTCCCTTGTGGACTCTTTCATCCAGTGAAAATTTCAGAAATCATCAAGAGGCCTGGGATGGAGATATTTTGGCTGTGTTGGAGCCCCGTTAACCAGACCACACGATCTTTCTGGTGCCGTCTCTAGTTCATTGTGTTGAGAAGTACTGCATGAAGCGTTGCACACCTTAGATCAGCAGTGAGGAGCCAGCCCCCTTTCAGTACAAGATCTGGGTGGTGGTTTTGTCAAGAACACCCAGAGTTAGGGCCCAGCTCCCCATTACCTTCAGCGAGTTGACAAGTTTCTGAATTCAGCTCCCTGTTAAAATGGGGCTGTTTGGGAACTGAAATAATATGTGAAAAAACCTGTCAGTCTCTGGAGCCTAACAGATGCTCAGTCAGTTTTAATTTTCTTCCTTCATCCTTGCCTTGGTTCTTGTTGCTCTTTGCGGCTGTGAAGAATAATTGAGAGCTGTGTCCTGGGTGCTCCGTTTAAGCACCATGATGAAAGGATAGAATCAAAACCTACTCAGTGAGCATCTGCTATACCTCCTTGCCTAGGAGCTCTGGGGACACAAATACCACGTAAAGCCCTATCTTAGGAAGTCTTTGAAACAGCTGGTGAACAACACCAGCCAGTACATGGCGGAGGCTAAACTTGCAGAGCTGTTGATACTCTTCCACAGTTCCAAGGAGAGGACACGCGGTGCTGTCCAAATGGCAGAGAGGCCACCCAGCCCTCGAAATGTGGCTGGTCTGAATCAAGAACTGCTATTAGTACAAAACACGTACTAGATTTGAAAGACAGTAAAAAATGTGAAATATTTCATTAATACTGTTTAACTTGAATAGATGTCAAAAGATTAAATAAAATGTTATGGAAATTAATTTGCTTCTTTGTATTGCAGCTACTAGGAAGTTTAGAATTTTGCTGCAGCTCATGTTACATTCCTACTGGACA
>NW_007735978.1:2039-2664 GCF_000696425.1 Galeopterus variegatus
TGCATCAGTCTGATGAAGTCAGCATCACCCCCACATACACGTGTGGGAACTCAGGCTCAAAAGGTTGGAGGATGTCATCCCAGAGCCCGGAATGACAGAGCCAGGATTCACCCCCAGGTCTGGTTTAGGCCAGAGCCCTTGTTCCTCCCACAGCACTTATGCTCCCCAGGGCCCTGGATCCTGAAGGTGACAGAAGGTCCCTGGGTCAGATGCATCCTGTACCCACCCTCCTGGATGAGGCCTGTGGTAAAGAAACCCAGGACTGCCACCAAGGCCGGAGGTAGGTCCCTGCCCAGCTGTGAGGAAGGAGGGAAAAGACCCAGGACGGGGAGGCAGAGGATGGGGGTCAAGGTCTCCGTCCTCCCCTCAGCTCCTCACAGCTCAGCTTGAGAACACATCCCCTGTGCTCTCCCAGGAAACACTGTGATCCAAAGAGGCATGACAGATTCTAAAGAAGGATTAGCGGGTTTAGTGTGCTGCCCAGGCAAGGGTTTGGATTAATTCAGTCACTGGAAAGCATGGATGTCTGTATTCAGTTCCTTTTCAAAGCCAGGTGCTTCTTAACTATCAGCTGGGGTCCCAAGAGGCAAGCTCATCTGGGTAAATAAGGACTGAATGTATTTTC
>NW_007735978.1:2921-6896 GCF_000696425.1 Galeopterus variegatus
CTATCAGCTGGGGTCCCAAGAGGCAAGCTCATCTGGGTAAATAAGGACTGAATGTATTTTCCAGAAAGACTTGGGGCATCTCCCAACCTGTAAATCTTTCTAGGGCCCTCAGGTGACAAGGTGGTGGCACTCCTGCAGGGTGCGCGGGAAGATGGCTTTGGGAAGACACTCTCCACACAGAAGGGGTGTCAGCCCAGTGAGATGGCCTGTCTGCTTCTTGTTTACAAAGCAAATTACATTTTTTTGAATAACATATCATAACAGATTAAGCCTGAAAAAAAAAGTTCTTTCTAAGCCAGTGAACGCTTTATAGGATTACTCAGTCCACAGAGGCTCCTGACCTTTCCTGCTCTCAAGGTCAGGAGAATAGAGTTTCCCGCCAGTGCCTGCATGTCCTGATCTAACCTGGAGGGCAGCCGAGCTCAGCATAGGCCAGAGCCACTGATGAGAGTGGCTGCTGTGCCCAGCAGAGGCCACTCATAGCTACCTTCCCCTAGGAAAGGCAGCAGCTTCTATTTTAAAGCAAATAGTGCACACTTAAACCAATGAGTACCTTTTTTAAAAAATTAACTTGGAATGACTAGAGGGGTTAATCTATGGCCCCTTTGTGGGGCTTGGTTTTTCCATAGAAGTAATGCTTGATGGCTTACATGGCTGAGCCTGGGAACAAATGTATTCCTGTCGATGGAAAATAACCCCACTGAGGTCAAATTGCCCAAGGATCCAAGAGAGTGGTCTCTTGACAGGAGGTCAGGAGAAGCAGGGACACTGTGCCACTCCATGGATCATGAATCTTTGAGACAGGGGGTGCCTATAAATGACACATGGAAATTTGGAGTGTTTGCTGCTCAAAGTCACAGTGTACCCCATTCTACTGATCTGACTTCATTATGGCTCTGGGCCCTTTTTGTCATGTCATTGATTGGGTGCTCTGTATGGATCAGAGGCGAGGGGAGGCCTCCCCAGCTTCCAAATGCCTTTTCTCGTGCCTGCACATGCATAAAACCCGTGACAGGGGAGGCAGTCCTCAGCTTAGTAAGGCTCTGCAGCCTCTTCCTCCCTTCAAAAAGAGCAAAACTCTTATGCAGGATGGGAACTAGTGAGACATGCTCTGAGAAAACATCAGAGGCAGCATCGGGGTGAGGGCATACGTGCTCAGTCAGCAACATTTGCTGAGCACCTACCAGTGCGTGCACGGACCTGGGACTTGGAGGCCTCAGAGTGGACAAGACAGGCAAGACTCTGGCTTTCAGGATAACGTACCCAAGAAGAAAGACAATGGATAGTTAATATACAAACAAGAAAAGATCGTGGAGTGATGATAAAACCAATAAAGCACGGACAGTGGGGGAGATTTCCTGGGAAGCCACTTGAACTTTTCTCCATGCTTCAGCCACTCCAAGTCACAGGGGAACTGACAGGGAAGATCTGGATGGGGCAGAGGAAAAGCAGGGAGAGGGGCCCACGAGAGATGAGCTTGTCCTCTTCACAGTTCAGAAGGAGCCCCAAGTGGCTGGAGCCCAGGGAGCCAGGGGGCATGGGCAGGACCTGAGTCTGCAAAGAAAGGGTCTGGCGTCTTTTAAGCATGGAAGGGAACTGCCTGATCTACTTCCTTAAAGGACTGCTCCAGCTGTTGTGTGGAGAAGGAGTTGAAGGTGGGCAAACAGGAGAGGCCAGTCGGGAAGCGTTGGCCATGGCTCAGTTGAGAAATGACATTGAGATAGACTAACCAACAGGACATGCTTCAGGACTGGATATTTGGAATGAGGGAAGGAGGAAAAGAAAGTCACAGAGGCAAATGTGACTAATTGTAGGAGGAAGCTGCTTTCCAAGGGCTTTCTTTGGTTCCCTGCATGGCCTCATCAGCAGAGGGGATGGCCTTGGGTCAGGAGCAAGCCGGGCTGCAGCAGGGAGCTAAGGAGGGGTGGCGTGTCCTATGAGCTCCACTCCACCTGTGTCTTTGTTCCACAGGTCCCCCTAGGGATTTAGCCCTTAGCTGGAATAATTGATCAGACCCTCTCTGATCTTTAGTGAGAGTGTGGAGAGGGGAGGAGAGTGGTGGGTACAAGAATGTGGAAGACACTGGATCTTCTCTGTAATTTCCCACAGTCTAGACATTACTCACAGAATTCCTGTGGAGTCATTTAACATATTTCATCTCCTGCACTTAGATAGAGATTTGGCCCAAGTCAGATTCACTTTTTATTTTCTTTTCTTGCCAAATGATGGAAGACGAATGCCCTCCCCATTTGGGAGCTCAACAAGAGCAAGCTCTGATGCACCTGGCAGTCCCAGAGCCAACGAAGTCTTTGGATGGTGTCTGCACCTGGGGTGGGCAAAGCTGTCCTGTGCCCTGTTGTGGGATGAATACCTGTGTCCTCCCCAATTCACATGTTGAAGACCTGACCCTCAACATGATGATATATGGAGGTGGGGCCTTTGGAGGTGATTAGGGTTAGATGAGATCATAAGGAAGACTAGCCATGGGAAGACTAGGTCATGGGAACACTAGTCCCATGAAGGGATTAGTGTTGTTATAGGGGGTAAAGAGCCCAGAGCTCACTCTCCACCATGTGAGGACACAGCAGGAAGGTGCCCTCTATGAACCAGGAAGCAGCTCTCACCAGACCCAATCCTGCTGGCACCTTGATCTTGGACTTCCAGGCTTCACAGAACTGTGAGGATTAAATGTGTGGGTTTAAGCCTCCCATAATTTGTTACAGCAGCCAGAGCTGACTGAACATGTTGCCTCTGGATATTGCTGGGCCTGGAGATACTCTGACTAATTTCTCATCACATAGAGAAATTAGCTGTCCACAGTTCCTCTGAGGCTTGCCTGCAAAAGTGGGCAGAACTCCCTCCTGCTCCAAGAGGCCATCTATGCACATCAAGCCCACTGACCTGGCCCTCTCCTGACCATGGTGTGTCCAGAATTTATGCGTCCAGCCATGCTGTGGAGTGATGAGCACCTGAGACCATGGGCCCTCTGCCACTTCTCCATCCCAGCTTTTGCCCAGGAAGCCCTAGGTTATATCTGCATTTGTGGGAAAAGCATGAGTCATGAGCTCCTTGCACGATGGTGAATAATTCCCACCAAGAGCACTTGGTGTCTGGCCGTATCCCTGTGACGCCAGCCAGTCTTGGAAATTATTGCCTAGCGTTATCAATTTATTAGGAGATGTGACACAATGATATTTTAATTCCAAACTTCTATTTAAAAATATTTTTTCCACTTTATCAACTACTTGCTTACCTCGAGGTCCAGTTCATATTTGGGGGTTTTTTGTGTGATTTTGTTTAATATCTTTATTACTCATGGATTAAATATTGCATGGGATTTAATACAGTAGTTATTTTCCTTATCAATGCTCAAATTCTCACATCTTTGGGCAGTGGGGGCTTATCCAGGCTGAGTCCTTTGGACCTGTTTTTGATAATGTAGTCTGTAGTCTTTGATTAATGTTCTTGCTTTGGTGCAACGTGATTTTTTAAGTGCTTGTACATTTCCCAACTCAGATCTGGAATCTGCCATTTTTCCCAGAAGCCACAGGTCATTTCACTGAGAAATGGTCTTTAGCGACCAAAGTCTACTCATAAGGATGATTGTTGATATGGATTTGGCCTCTGTTTTTGGTCTTTTTCTTAGGTTGAGCTAGTCATTACATATTGACTTGATACCAAGTCAAGTTCAGGAACATAGGGTTTTTATTTAACCCTATTGATCATACAGCTATCTCCTTTCCATCATGCTATAAATGATATCAATGATATAAAAATAATACTCATTTAAGTTACCCACAATATAAATACACCAGTCTCAGAATAAATACCTTGTGTGATTGCATTGGGACTGTCTGGATAATCCAGAATAATCTTTTATCTCAAATGCTTCAGAGCCCCTTCTCAAAGGGATATAACATATTTGCAGTTTCTGGGCATTAGGACATGGACATCTTTGGGGGCCATTATAACATG
>NW_007735978.1:8507-11881 GCF_000696425.1 Galeopterus variegatus
CCTCTGTCTTATGTTTACTCCTCTGTGACTTGCAAGAATTAATTTTTCAATAAACTACTTATAGTCAAATTATGTTGGACTAAGTTGAGACTGTGAAATACTACACAGTGATGACACTTTCACCAAGTATATTTAGGACAAATAAAATAAAACATTAATTCACGCGTTCCACTATGGTATTTCAATAAGGATGTGTTCGTTCTAATACCTCCTATGCATGTGCTTTTTAGAACTTCATACTCAGCATTCAGAATCAACCTGAATTTAAAGGTGTGTTCTAACATGATGATTAATTTTGTGTGCTGATCTGACTGGGGCATGGGATGCCCAGATAGCTGGTAAAACATTACTTCTGGGTGTGTCTGTGTGGGTGTTTCTGAAAGAGATCAGTATTTGAATCAGTGGACCCAGTGAAGCAGGTCCGCCTTCCCCCGGTGACAGTGGGCCTCATCCAATTCATTGCAGGTCTCAATAGACAGACAGCAGAAGAAAGTTAAACTCTCTCTGCCTAATTGTTGGAGCTAGAACACTGGCCTTCTCCTGCCCTTTGTTCTCTGGCTCTCGGGCCTTCAAACTAGGTCACAACTTTTCTCAGTCTCCAGCTTGCAGGCTCCAGCTCACAGGACTTCTGAGCCTCCATAATCATGTGAGCCAATACCTTATAATAAATTTCATTCTAGATCACACACACTCATCCTGATGGTTCTGCTCCAGCTTGCAGGCTCCAGCTCACAGGACTTCTGAGCCTCCATAATCATGTGTGAGCCAATACCTTATAATAAATTTCATTCTAGATCACACACACTCATCCTGATGGTTCTGTTGCTCGGGACAACTCCAACTAATACATGTAGCATCACCCATAAGTGTTCTCAGACTCTCTGAGTTGTGGGAAGACTGAAGTCCTCTATTTCAGCTCCCACTGAAGGCAGAGTTCCTTCTCTAACCCTCAGACAGAAGGTTCTCTTTTGGGCACAAGAACAAGGTGTTCCAGTCTTGCCACTTTTGCAGGACAATGCCTATTGGAAACCCTCTACATTGCAGAATCCCCATCCCAAGCCTGAGTGCACACTGTGCATCCTCATCCCTGCCACCTGCCACCTCCCCCCACCTACTACTTAAGTCTGAGGAGGTGGTGGTCCTGCTGGGGTCCATGCCAGTGTTGAGGAGGAGTGTAAGATCATTGCAGCCTCACTGGACAATGAATGAAGGCACGCTCAGGGAAGATGCATGCAGCATTGGAAGGAAGCATCTTGCTGAGCGACAATCTTCTCCAATTGTTCTGTTTCCAGTGACCTCTAAACTCTGCCCCTTCCAAATGGGCTGAGTATCTGACATTTTCCAGTTTCCTTTGCCCAGTAATCTTCATCTCATTTCCAGACTTCACAGTGGAAAAATAGTCTGCAGAGGTTGTGCCCGTGGGTTTCAATTCTTGGCGTCAAACCTAATGTAAGATCCAATTTCTGATCAGTCTAGCAACTGACAGCTTTCTCCCGGGCGTAACCTGTCTGTTCTTCTGATCAACTCTCTACTCCCAGGGACTTCACTCATGTCTCATGCAGAACCAACCAGAAAAGGAATGAACACTGAATCTGCAGGACCATGGAAATTCTGGAAAGTTAATGCAGTCAAGGTGTTCATTATACTGCTGGTTTAGGGTTAGGGGTACACTTACCGAATAGATCAGCTGATTTTGTAAAACTTTTCAAGTGTGATAAGACAGTGTAGTTGAAAAGTAACAAACAGAACTAGCCAGAAATGACCCCAGAGCTGAATCCCAGGCACCATGGCTGAGTGGACTGGCTCCAACCAACCCTCAGCAGGAGGGCTGGCTCACCCTGCAGCTGCCCCCAGCCACAGCCAACACTAGTCCTGGAGTGCCTGGTGTCCTTGCAGCATGATGACATGGGACACTCCTAAAACACATCCCATAAGAAGGGGGATCCACAGGGGATATCTCAGATCTCTCCAGCCCCACCCGTGCCTGTAGATCCATCAGGATCTATCACTCCTGCCTGCGCCCCTCAGCACTTCCAGGCTCTGCCTCTGACACCAGCTGAATGTGACTTCTGATGTCTCAGGGTTTCCACTTCTTCAGCTGTAAAGTTGTCTGACTGGAGTGGTGATTTCTGTCTTTCTTTCTCTCAATAATGAACACTTTTGAATAATGTCATACTCAGACCTCGATTTGTACCTCTCCCTGTAGGGGCACCTGTGATGACCCAGGAGTGGGGTCTGAGGAGCCCACCTCTGCCCCAGGCTCCTCTTCTCTGCCCTGTCCCAGGTCCTGCCTGGGCCAGTAGCTCCATCTTTCATCCTTCTGGCTGGGGTGCTTCTCCTGGTCCCTTGCTCAGGATCTAAATTGTATTGGTCTCTGAGGCTGCAGGACCTGCTGAATGACATCCTCAGGCTTCACTCAAGGTTTGCTGACATAGGTGAGGCACAAACCAAGCCCAAGTGACAGATGAATAAGATCTACACGAGTCCAGACAAACCCCAGAGAGAACCCAGACGTGAAGATGCCCAGTGCTGGCTGATTCCTGAGCTCTGCCCCATGACCAGGACCCAGCGGATGCAGGGAATAGATCAGCTGCTGCAGGAGTCGACCAGCAGGCTTCCAAATCCTCCACAGAGCTGCTTGCAGCCAGGGGTGTTTTGTTCACTAAACGGTTCAATGAAGTGCTATCCTGGGGAGATTTTTCAGCTCTAACATTTTTCTCACTTGTCTTTTAGAAAAAGAAATCTGGTAGCTATCAAGAAAGCACAGGTGCTATATAACTTTTTTTTAGGGATTTTATTCCTTTTAAATAGACTTTATTTTTTAGAGAAGTTTTAGGTTCATGGCAAAATTGAGCAGAAAGTACAGAGATTTCCGTATATTCGCTGCCCTCGTCCCCTGCACATCCTCCCCAACAAGCAACATCCCCCACCAGAGAATACATTTGTTACAGTTGATGAACCTACATTGACACATCACTGTCACCCAGACTCCACAGTTTACATTAGGGCTCACTCTTGGTGTTAGACATTTTATGAGTTTGGACAAATGAATGATGACATATATCCACAATTGTAGATCACACAGAATAGTTTCACTGCCTAAAAGTCCTCTCTGCTACTATTCATCCATCCCTCTCCCCAATCCCTGGCAACCACTGGTCTTTTTACTATGTCCATAGTTTTGCTTTTTTGTGGAATCACATAGTATGTGGTCTTTTCAGATTGTCTTCTTTCAGTTAGCAGTATGTATTTAAGTTTCTTCCATGTCTTTCCAAGGCTTGATAGCTCATTTCTTTCTTTTTTTTTTTTTTTTTTTTTTTTTTTTTTCCTCTTTGTCTTTTTTTTTCGTGACCGGCAACAGGATCGCAACCCTC
>NW_007735978.1:12814-32531 GCF_000696425.1 Galeopterus variegatus
TTTTTTTTTTTTTTTTTTTTTTTTTTTTTTCCTTTTTGTCTTTTTTTTTTTCGTGACCGGCAACAGGATCGCAACCCTCGGTGTTGCGCCTGCACCTCGCTCAGCCAGTGAGCAGCCGGTCCGTATGTGGGATCTGAACCCTCGGCGGGAGCGCCGCCGCACTCCCAAGTGGCACACTGTAGCAGTGCGCCACCGGGCCGGCCCGATAGCTCATTTCTTTTTAGCACCGAATAATACCCCGTTATCTGGATGTACCACAGTTTGTTTATCCATTCACCTATTGAAGGACATCTTGGTTGCTTCCAAGATTTGCAATTATGAATAAAGCTGCTATAAACATTCATATTCAGGATTTTGTGTGGACATAAGTTTTCAACTCATTTAGATAAGTACCAAGAAGCATGATTGCTGGATCGTTTGGCAAGAGTGTATTTAGTTTTGTAAGGAACTGCCAAACTGTCTTCCAAAGTGCCTGTCTGATTTTGCATTCCTACCAGCAATCAGTGAGAAGTCCTGTCGCTCCACGTCCTGCCAGCATTTAGTCTTTTCCGTGTTCTGGATTTGGCCATTCTAATAGGCATGTAGCAGCATCTCACTGTTGTTTTAATTTGCATTTCCTTGATGACAGATGGTATGGAGCATCTTTTCATATGCTTATTTGACATCATTATGAATTTTAACTCAGTTTCCAACAATTCCTAGAGAAAAAAAGGTAATTTTCAGTTAAAGTTTTCTGGTAAGTTGAAGAAGTAACATATATCTGTTCATATGTCAAGTGATTTTTCTTCTAAAACATTGATACTTCTCAAGAAGAAGTTTCCATATGAGACACGGTATATTAAGCTCTAAGTATTGTAACTTTGGCTAATCATGAGAGGCTCCTTTAGGTTGAAGAAATAGAATATGGTTGTTATAATCACAGAGAAAAGGGAGCATTCTCCAAAATCTCTCCATAAAGAAATTGGAGTACTGAATAAAATGGTCCTTTTTGTTAACAGAACATCATCTCTTGAAAAGTAGAAATACCCCCGTGTATGTAGCAAAGAAAATACTGTTGCAAATTTATTCAGACTGGTTCAGTACTGTTTCAATGCTTCTATCCAATGCTAGTTTGGAAGGATTTTTGGTGTCATGTGTAATCTACAGTCTAATGATCCAAACAGATTGAACATTAAATTAGTAAGAATCTCTTATTACTTTTTATATGATGCTTATTTATTTGAAAATAGAACTTTTTTAAGAGAAAGAAGTGCTGTACCTCTGTATTTAAAATGTAGAATAAAGCATATTTTTCTTGCCAATAGACACAAAAAGTTTTTTTTTTTTTTCTTTTTCAGGAGATCTTACAGAGCAGAACCATTATTTCTGTTGAAAACCCCAAATAAGTCTATCAGTCGAATAAATAGTGAGTTCCAAATGCCTCCTCGCTGCCTGGTCTTCTGTCTTCAGCAGCTCTCCACTGGCTCTGAAATACAATCCAGGTTTTGTAGCACACAGTCAGATGCCCCCCATGTATTAGTCTTGACTTTGCACAACTTTATTTCCAGCTCTGATCCTGTAAAGCTCGTCTCTTCCTAATTCCATGAGCATATTTTGTCTACTTTGTCCTCTGGACACTTAGTGATGTTGTTCCCTCCAACATGAACGCCAACAGTTAAAACATGGCTCACGCTTCAAGGCCACGGTCAATGGTACCCTGCATGATGTATGTAATACAGCATGTCTGCGTTGCTTTGGAATCAGATGACATGGGTTCAAATTCTAACCACTTATTAAAACTGTGGATGGACTTAAATTACTTAAACTTTTCCAGTTTCGATTGACCCAACAGAAGAGTGAACATAATTTAGACAAAATGTCCTTGGATCCTACTCTATACTAAGCATACTCGTAGATGCTGGGCATTATAGAGAGCATGGTGGGAGATCAATCAGGTCAGAACACGCAGGTCTGTGAGCTTTATTCTAAGGGTGGCAGGATTTCGTTTCAGGGCTTTGAGAAAGAGAATGACACGAAGGTGTTTATCTTTCAAACTAAAAGGTGTAGAGAGTGAATGCAGGGAGACAGATGGGAGCCCAGATGGAATGGGGTCACCAAACTCCAGGGGAAGGGACCATGGTGGCTCAGATCTAGGGTAGCGACAGGCAGACTGAGAGCTGTTTGGATTTGGGAGGTATATTGAGTGTAGAGTCAGAAAGACTTGCCAATGGGCTGGGTATTTGTATTAGTCTGTTTTTGTTGCTTATAATAAAATACATGGAACTGGGTGATTTATAAAGAAAACTAAATTTATTGCTTACATTTTCTGAGGCTGGGAAGCCCAAAGTCCACCTGGTAGTGGTTACAGTGACTCAGGGGTCTCACATTGCAAGATGGTGGAAGCAGAGAGAGCAGACAGAGAAAGACAGACTGTCCTGTTCTTTTAAAGCCCTCAGAACCATGCCCCTGACCACCATTTTTAATCCATTCACTACTGCACCGTCCTACAATCCAATCACCTCTTCAAAGCTACGCCTTTCAATTACCATAATAGGATTTCCCACCCTCTTAACAGTCACAGTGGGGACCAATTTTCAAACAAAGCTTGGGGAACACAATTCAAGGTTCAATGGATTTGGGGGGACATAATTCAATCCACTACAGTATTAGACGTAGAATGTGTGGATTTAAGGAAAGTTCCTAAGTCTGGCATCTGAGCAACCCTGTGAATGATGGGGCTGCTGTTGGCAGTGCTGGGCAGAGTAGGGAGCAGAGTCAAAGCTCCATCTTGACTATGAGATGTCCTTCAGACATTCAAGTGGAGATGTCCAGTCAGAAGCTGGAGATATGAGCCTAGAGGACAGGGCTGAGTGTATGAATTTGTGAATTCATCAGCATCATATAGGGACTTAAACACTCCAGATGGCATGAAAAGCCTGGAGAGTGAGAGGGAAAAGGTGGAAACTATGCACTGGAGTTTTCCAGTATTTATGGGATCCAGCCACGGAGCCAAGAACACAGAAAGAAAACCGGAGGGTGAGGCATCTTGGAAGACAAGTGGAAAAAAAAAGTTGGTTTCTCAAAGGTTAGCAAAATGTCCACATACTATGGAGAGGATAAAGAAGGTGAGGACTGAAGTTTGTCACTGGATTTTGCAAATTGGACATTCATAGAAGCTTTGTCAAGAGCAACTTCAGTTTATCTCAGGATCTGGAGGTTCCAGAGAGAAGGAGAAATGGTGAAATGAAGAAAGGGGGATGGGCAAGTCTCTTGGGGAGTTTACAGTTAAAAGAGAAGGTAAGAATAGGACAGTATCTAGAGGTAGGAGCATGATCACAGAGTAATGTTGGGTTTTTTGTTTGCTTTTAATTTGTTTGATTGATTTTTGTTTCTGTTTTGGATGGAGATCATCATTTTGCATATCGATTGGTTGATCTAGGAGAACTAAAAATAAACCCTGGGGTCATGGAAAGGACTCCTTAATGAATACAGACTAGTCAAGGGAGGCACTTAGTAAATGATGGCTATTATGTTTATCATCATCATTATCACCTTTTTCTAAAGCCTCTTTTAAAGTGCTCTGCCTTCCCCTCTTTGAACTACAGCACCCTCATGTGAGCCATCTGTTCTGGTCTGAATCAAACACTACCTTGTTCTGTTTCTCAGATGGATCTTTGCTTCTCTAATTTGGTACAAACTTCTGGATGGCAAACCCCATGGCTTATACACTCTGCACCCCTGCAGTGCCCCACACTGTTCTGGCACACAGCGCACATTCAAGACAATTGTGAAACCAAATTGAAGAGTCATTTGGAGGAAAGTATCGATTGCTCTTGGGATGCACAGACCCAACCTGAAAGGGCGAATGTTCAGTCCTCAATTCTGTCTGTCCAGGGGAGGAGGCTGGAGGAGGAGGGCACAGGGCACAGGGCAGCCTTCCTAAGGCACACAGTATACCCCCTGCCAAATGGGAGCCCTGGTGGGGGATTTCAGGTTCCTATAGCTGGACATGTTCCTGGGCTCAGACTACACTGAAACCACAGCCATTTGGCTCTGAGTTCTGAAAGGGGGGTTTCTGAAAAGTGAACTCTCAAGAGAAATTAGGGTTCAACTTTCAAAAAAATTCTACTTTGTACAGATGTATTTTTCCCAGTTGACATATCTAGAGGATCAAAAGACCAAGATAGTGTCATGTCTGAGAGTAAACACCAGCCTGGAAGTCTGAAAGTCACCCATGAATGAGTCTCATCTCCTGTCCTCAAAAGCCTCTGCCTGCTTTGGCCTGAACGCAGCAGGCCAGCCCAACAACGTTCCTCTTCTTAGTGAGGGGGAAACAACTGCGTGATGTGCAAACTTGGCGACTCAGTCCTCTCGTTCAGAAAAGGTTTGAAGCAAGGAAGCTCCAACACTAGAGTCAGAAGTATTAAACAGATGATGCACATGCCGAAACCCTGAAAGGTCGCCTTTTATCTAGCATTAAGCAAAGGAGAAGAAAATCCAGTGTAAGAGAAACTGTGGAGTCAATAAAGAAGCAAGAAAATTGGAAAATAAGGAAAGAGAGGTAATTTAGGTAATGTGTCAGAAACAAACACCAGAGAAAGGCAAAATGACTTTAAACGACAAACAGAAAAGGACATTGATTGTTTTTTAATATACCTGAGATAATGATACAAAAAATGAAAATGAGTTTATTTCTAGAATTATAAGAATCAACCAGGTAAGAGTTAATGTTTGCATATTACATCTCGTCCTCCCTGAAGTTCTGTCCTCATCCCTGCACCCTGCTCCCCTGAGCCTCTGTTATTTTCCTCTGGAGATTGGCATTCAAGGCCCACGGCTCTGAGTCAGAAGTTGCTGTAATTAGGTGTATCCATGGAAACAACAAACGAGTTCTAATATTAATCCCTCTTGCTTCCCTCTTCCTTTCTTTTCCTGACTCCTCCCCCCAGGGCCCCCACCCCAGCACATGTGCATGTACACACACACACATGCACACATGTTCACATGCACATACCCACACATGCACACACCCACACACGCACAACTGCACTCTTAGGAAATCCAGAGGTACAGAGCTGTCCCTGTCACTCTCAGGGCAGCAGGGCAGCCCACACATGAGCATTAGGAGTGTTAGGAAAGCTCTTTATCCCTCTGAGATTAAGAACTCCAGATTGTAAACCTCACAGAACACATGTATTGACATCTGGGCACCACAGTTCGGCCTGCTTCTGTCAAAAATATGTCTGCTGATAGATGTCTAAAATGCCACATTAACCTTTAAAAGGCTGAGATGCTTGCACTGTGTGATGGACCGAATTATGCCCCACTCCCTACCCCCCCTCCACCAAATTCGTATATTGAAGTCTTAACCCCTAATGTGCTGTATTTGAAGACAGGGTCTTTAAATGAGGTCATAAGGGTGGGGTCCTAATCCAATAGGCCTGGTGTCCTTATAAGAAGAGGAAGAGACACCAGGGATGAGTGCGCTGAGGCATGACCACGTGAGGACACAGGGAGAAGACAGCCCTCTGCAAGCTAAGGAGAGAGGCCTCAGAAGGAACCAACCCTGCTGACACCTTGATCTTGGACTTCTCAGCCTCCAGAACTATGAGATAATACATTTCTGTTGTTAAAGCCACCAGGCTGTGGTATTTTGATATGGCAGCCTGAGCAAATAATATAGACTGTGTAACAATAATGCCAATGGCAACCCTTATATGAACTCTTTGAATTTGTCTTTGGTCCTCATTTTTCCTACCTTCCCTTTCAGATGGCTTCCTTAACAAGTTTCTGCGTGCTCATTTCTAAAAATAGGGAAGGAACGCAGGCTAGGGAGTACCAAGTAATTAAAAAGGCCACAGCTTTACCCCTTCTTAAGTAATTTTTACACGAAATATGTACATGGTAAAGGATTTAGACAAAACAAGTTTCTGCGTGCTCATTTCTAAAAATAGGGAAGGAACGCAGGCTAGGGAGTACCAAGGAATTTTTTCAAAAGATAAAAAGGCCATAGCTTTACCCCTTCTTAAGTAATTTTTACACGAAATATGTACATGGTAAAGGATTTAGACAATTCTAAGGAACAAAACATTCTCAAAGATCTTATGGCTGATGAGTGGTAACAGTCTTCGTCTTTGTAGCTGTTCAAAATGGAGTTATTACAACCTCAAAATGAAAATAAAGCAACATATTGATTATCATGCTTGATTGCCTTCCTCTATACATGGTTATGATAATCCCCCATGGAGGTGTGAAAATGCATGAGCTATTATCCCCATCGTGAGAGACCCACAGTACGAGAATGTCAGTAGCACTATCACGGGTCAGCCATGCTTTAGTTTATAAAGCATCTTCCCATATTCTGCTTAATCTTTCATCCTGAAGCTCTTCTGTGAAGCAGGTGAGGCAGACACTGTCCTTTCTATTTCTTAAGTCTGGTAACTGAGAGCCTCAAAGAAGCAAATGCTTGCCAAAGTCACACAAAGAGCAAATGACAAAGATGAGAACCGGGAGTCCCTGCAGCACATGTGCCAGTGCGAGTAACCCACTGTAGGGGTCACCATCCCAGTCAGATGAGTAAGTGCGGCACAGGAGGCCGTTCTCTTGGAACTGAAGCTGCTGTCCCCCAGAGGTGGTCTTGAAGGACATCTACGTACAGGACAAGCAGAAAAGAGAGGGAGGTGTTCTTCGAGCAGAGGAGCATATGCCATCCCAGGAGATGGCTAAGAGGCTCCATCGGAGCCATGGAGGGGGATGTGTGAATGGTGCTGCAGGGTTGGAACCTGGAACCTGGTTCCATAGAGACAATAGGCAGGAAATGGGGTTCTGAGCCAGAGAGGTGCTTGGCCAGGTGAACCTCTCAGGTGTGTGGCAGGACAAAGACCTTATGGGAGGAGGATGTGCTGGAAAAATCCATGCTCCTAACCACAGAAAAGAGAAGACTGGATCTGGCTCGTTCTTAGCAGTTTTCTTAGCAATTATGTGGGTGTCATAGTGAGTTAATTGGAAGGATCTCAGGTGAGAAGACGCAAAGTAGCTCCAATGTCATCTGTGCTGGTGTGGATTTTAATTTTAAAGAAGCCCTATGTCCTACAGCTAGAAAGCGTTGGTCCCTTCAACCCTGCTTCTGCATTTAAAAGTCCTGTCAGTCCTAACAGGAGTTATGAATGCTCCATGGAGGGGGAAACACACTGCTTGAATAGGAATAGAAATTTATAGGACTGCTTGAACTCAAAAGGCACTGAGATTACATTCTACAGAAAGAGGCTGGTGTATGCGATCCAAATATTGGCCGAGTCAGGTAGCATTCAGAATGAATTCCAGAAATAGCCTTGTATTTTTGGCTCAATCAGCCACCACATACCCTCTTTCTTAAAAGCTTAAAGGAAATAGAAAGGCACATGAAGCTCTAATGGTTCTCTGTGGCTCGAGGTGTTCTGATGTGAGAACCAGAATATGGCAGGAGGGGAATGTTCTATGAGGGGAGGGGTCTGTGTGTTTGCAGCCACAGGAATGGCTCCCTGTGACAACCAATCCACAGGCAGTCAGTTTGTGACCCCAGAAGAAGCATCCAAGGACACAGGATCTCACTTGGGTAAAACATAACCAACTTTTCCACTTTTAACAAACCTCTCCCTTTTCACCACCTCAGCTAAGGGAGGCCAGTGCTCTGGTCAAACCTTGACATGTGCATGGTTTTCCCCAAATGACCACGCCTGCCTGGACAAGAGGCAAGGAAAGTGTGGCTTGCTAGCCCACTACGTGACACCCCTGGCCAGCCCTGCACCCATCACACAGAGGGAGACACTCAGGCTCATGGAGTCACCTGCTCTCACCTCTGCAGGACTCTGCACGTTCCCAACTCTCAATCCGCAAACACTGTCTTCTCCTAGGGCAGGTTTCCCACACCCTCTGAACACTAAGGAAACTTGACTGTGGTTGACAGAATTGGCTTTGGTCTATTTTCCCTAACAAAATTGGCAATGTCTAATTCAATGTACATTTTAATATCAACATACCTTTGAGCACAGCATACACAGGAAGCCAAACCATGGCTCCACTGAAAATCAGGCACAAACTGCAGAGAAAGGGAGTGACTGGGCCTGGTGTGGCCTTCAGGGAACTGCACGGGTAGGGTAACGCCTACACGGTTCCTCATGTCCCGGGGGATGAAGCCGAAGCTTTCTTGCATCATCGTCTGGCATTTCCAGCTCAACACTCTCCTCTCCCCCATCCTGGCCAAACACATCATCCTCTGTTCTGACTTAGTACTGTTTAAATTTATTCACAAAAATTACCCATTGCCCGCTCAGGGATGGAGGCCGGCATTCACAGCACCCTTCAAGGTTTGCAGGGCATCTTCTCATTTCTGTGACAGGTTCACTTAGGACTCTACACTTCTCACATCATGTTTTTCTCTTTTTACCACGTCCCAAAACCTCTTCTCTATCTGGTGAGCCCCTAGTCATACTTCAAAGCCCAATTCAAATATTATGAATTCTGAAACCTTTCACCACCCCACGCCCAACCAGAGCTGCTGCTCCCGTGGCCTTTTGCTGTGGAACTGAGTACAGTCGTGCAAATCTTCAGATATTTGTTTATACCTTTGCCTCCCGTGTTGTGTGCGAGCACCTCAGCAGAGGGACTGCCACGTCCACCACAGTGCTGTGCACTGCAGTGCGGCACAGAGTGGGCTGTGAGCACGCTCGTTCCTGTCCAGGGAGAGGATGAGGAAGGAGCAGTACTAATGAGTGATCATGTCTAGTGGATCGTGTTAATAAAACTAAAGTACAATCATCCTAGGGAACTAGTTGAAGGTTCCCCCACCCCCAACCGCCACTTCTTGATAGAACTGACAACCGTAGGGGCACCCCCTTCTCCTTTTTTGTATGGACTCTTGGTTTGTCTTTCGGGGGTCACTCCTCCCTGACACTCTCATCATTAATTTGTGTGGGATGGCCCCTAACTTGTGTTCTTAGGGGAGGCATAGAAGCTGGGGCAACCCTAGGAGAACTCTCCATCCCCTGACCCCTGAGATTGGTGGGAGATGGGCACCAGACCCTGACAAGACCAGTGTGTGCTGTACCCAGACTTTGCTGTAAGTACTGGGGGAGGCCTTCTCTGAGGTAACGTGATGCAACATGCAAGCCTGAGCTTTGGGGACTTTGTTACTGCTATGGAGAAAACCAACCTAGAAATGGAGTTCACACAGAAGAAGCAGAGTCAAAAAGGGGAACAGACAAATTTCCAGATGGTACCAAGCACCTGGATGCAGCCATGCCTGATGCTCACACCTGGATCTTTAGTTATTTATCCTGAGCTGTTTTGAACTGGGCTTTGGTCTATTGCAATATAAAATGTGCTGGCTATTCCCCATGAGTCTCTGTCTTGGAGGGGAAACAATACAACAGCCACATAGTGACAGTAGCTGATGTTCAGGGAGGAGAGAGAAGAGTTCTGCTGGAGGGTCACAGTGGTCCTCCTGAAGACCATGGTCTTCAAACCCAGGTATGAAAAGCACTAACTTGCAGCCATGGCAAGGACATTCCAGGCAAAGGAGCTGATGATTAGCCTTGAGCCATGGCTGAGCAAGTGAATACGTGAATTACCAAATAGCAGAAGCAAGAAAACATCTGTAATGCCCTTGGCCTCACAACCTCCAGCCTCCACCCACCGTGACGATGATAATGTTGATGTAGAGAAGGTGGCGGAGACGCTGGCTCCCAGGCTTCCGGGGACCTTGGGCCTGAGGCTCAGCTCTGCTTCCGCTTTGTGCACATGCTGAAAGGTGCAGGTTCTGGAACAGCAGCTATCTCCATGCCAACTTTTTTGTCTTCTGTTGCCGGATTACAAAATTGCTGATAGCTGGCTGAAATTTAATTAGTTTCAATCTGTAGAATTTTGTAGCCAATTGGTACCATTCGATGAAGTCGTGATGCCCAGTACATCTGTCATCTGTCTACCCATCTATCTTCTGTCCATCATCTTCCATTATCTAGCTTCACACACCCATATGTGTATAATTATGTGTATACACATACACACATGAAAGGCAATTTCTTGTGTTTAACGTCTCCTCCCTTGCAATTGGTTTGAGCTGCCCATGAGGCCAGTGGCTGCGCGATGGATCTCAGAGCAAGGCTGAGTGCTCACTCTGCCTCTTCTTTCCACACGTTAATGCAACATGCCAGGGACAAAGCAGCTATTTACTCTAATGAATTCTCCTGAGCAAAATGAGAGATTACTTTAAAATTGAAGCAGCCAGGGCTGACGCCCAGATGGAAATAATTACATTGAGTGCTATGGAAAGATTAGAAACTCTTATAGAGGGATGAGAAAAAAATCACCTTCAAAAGTCTAAATTCAAGGGTGTCCTGAAGAACATGGGCGTGGAAATGAGCTTATCTGCTACGGGGATGGTTCGGCTGTGCATTTTAGTGTCTTTTGCATCCTTTATGGGAAGCAGCTCCAGTCCTTCCAACTAGACCATGAAGTTAGTGCCAAAGCAGGTCTCTAGGCTCAGTGTCAGCTGAAGGAATAAATAAATTTGTCCTGGAGAGTCTGAAGTGCTTCATGTCACCAAGAAGTGCCAAGAAAAAGGGCCTATGGCCCCGGATGTTGGGCAGAGTCAAAGAGAGGTGGCAAGAGGACCAGGGAGGACTCACTGCACTGACTTTAGCAGGTGTAATGAGGGGCATCCTACTCTATACCTAGAACAGGAAAGATGAAGAGAGGAAGTTGGGAGGGATAGAGGGAGGGCGTTTGATTCAGACAGGACTTTTCCCTCTACAGAACGGTGTGTCCTTTACGTTCTCTGATAAGTTCAACTTCCCCTGTGTTCAGCATCCAGCTAAAAGACAGTTGTGACTGTCCCAGAACCATCCTCAGATTCCTTCAGATTCCTGGTTCTAGCTGAGTGGAGCACTTTACGTGGCAGGAATTCTTTTTTCCTGACTCTAAACCTTTTGGAATACACAGTGCACAGGAAATCACCCTGCATCATGGAATGAAAAGAAGCCCAAGTCATTCTACTGACCAAAGCAGCATTTCAGTGGATTTTAGATGAAAATTGCTTAGCTCTTTCCTGTGAACTTGCCTTTATGATTGTTGGGGACAATGAAAAAGGTCATAAAATCTTCTTCGTGGATATTATATCATTTCTCTCCAAAGTCATGTCATCATAGAGATCAAAGTTGACAAGAATCTAAGGCAATTTGTAGGTAATTTCATAGGTTTAACAGAGGTGTGTCCAATAACTCAGGGATACAATCCTGAAGAAAAACCTGGACACATTCAGTTAGAGTCCATGTTGTCAAAGCTGTGATGCAAGGGCCCTTGCAGACACTACTCATAGAAGGTTAATTGATAAAAGCCTTATGGAAATCAGTTTGTCAATCAAGAGCTTTGATATACATCGATCTTTTGACCTAGTAATTTTTCTCTTTAGGAAGCTAGACTAAGGAAAATATTAGAAATACAAATATTCATGTTCAAAGATGTTCATGACAGTGTTATTATAATAGAAAATTATTCAAAATATCTGAGTTCAAAATGATGAATTAGTTAAATAACAAATAGCATATACATGAAATTAAATGGTATTTAGTCATTAAAGTTATTGTGAAAAATGCTTATATAATGGAAAAATGTTTATAAAGAAATATTAAGTGAAATGTTAAGAAATACATAGAACTCTACATAAAATATTTTGGCTATGCAAATAAGTAAGAGTATATGCTTTCTGCAGATAAACATATTGCAATAACTTAAACTGGCCTCTTCTTATTCTTTTTTTTTTTTTTTCCTATTCTGGCTTGTGCATCTGAGATAAGATTGTATTAAAGGAATTCTCAAATCCTTTACAAGCCTCACTTTTCCTGTCTATAATAATCATATCAGTAGTTACATATACCTTGGAGCACCAAGGTTCTATATTTGTGTGGAAACACTCTCTAGGAGTCTACCTTCCTGCTCCCATAGGAAGGGCATTTTACCTCAAACCATGTGCTGGGAGGGCTTAGCAGAACACATCTATTATGATGCCTGAAGGCTGGAAAGTTCCATATTTAGCCTAATGTGCTTTCCCACACCCTGCCTGCTCCTATCCTCCCCATGAGGAATGCCCTCTCCTGTCTCCTCACCCAGTGAAATGCTGGGCTATAAGAGCTTTTCGAGAAAACTATGTCTTCATCACTTTCATCTCCCCCTTTGCAAATAGTGGAGACCCAATAAATTTTTAAAATAAATTTCTGTCTGAGTCAATATCTGAACAATATAAGAAAACAATTTTAGTTTTTAGGTGCAAACATATTTTTTAATCCCAAACAGTATTACTCATCCTTGATCACTTCATATTCCCCATACTCAGCTTGGAATAATTTAACTTTTCAAGCAATAAAATACACTTTTGAATGACTAAGTTTTGCCCCCAGAGAGTAGATCTTAATGAATATACCATTGGCTACAGAGGCAGATTTTTAAAAAGAGTTCAAGAAAACCTTAAGCAAGAGTAAAATATTGGAACCAATAGGTGGCCCCCAAGGAGGTCTATTTTCAGTTATCATTTGAATGTAGATATTTCTATGTTTACAAAAATCAGACTGTACTATATAGTCATATCTTATCCACCTATTTCCCAATTCCGAAATTGGCCCGTTAAGAAAAAAATCTAAAAAGGAGTTTAATTAGCATAAACTCCAACGAGACAATGCTTACTTCCATGATCATATATCAATATTTTCTTTTTAATATTCATTTCAGAAAACACTTATGGTTTTTAAATTAAACTTATGTTAGTTTGTATATGCTGCTTGGTACAAGTGATGTACTCAAGGATATTCATAATTAAAAATTGGTGATGGTGAGGAGGATGAGGGGGGAGAAAATGAAATAGTGCTTCCAGAACTTTTGCTGGAAAACCATTCATCTATCTCAGCATTTCTGCAAACATCCTTTTCTTAATTTCCCATTAGTCCTGTTTACTAGACCATCATTCTAAATAATTCCACTCCTCCTTTAGTGATTACACCTTTCTTTTTTTTTTTTCCTTTTTGTCTTTTTTCGTGTCGGGCAACAGATCGCAACCCTCAGTGTCGCACCCGCACCGGACCGGNGAATAAATAAATTTGTCCTGGAGAGTCTGAAGTGCTTCATGTCACCAAGAAGTGCCAAGAAGAAGGGCCTATGGCCCCGGATGTTGGGCAGAGTCAAAGAGAGGTGGCAAGTGGACCATGGAGGACTCACTGCACTGACTTTAGCAGGTGTAATGAGGGGCATCCTACTCTGTCCCTAGAACAGGAAAGATGAAGAGAGGAAGTTGGGAGGGATAGAGGGAGGGCGTTTGATGCAGACAGGACTTTTCCCTCTACAGAACGGTGTGTCCTTTACATTCTCTGATAAGTTCAACTTCCCCTGTGTTCAGCATCCAGCTAAAAGACGGTTGTGACTGTCCCAGAACCATCCCCAGATTCCTTCAGATTCCTGGTTCTAGCTGAGTGGAGCACTTTACGTGGCAGGAATTCTTTTTTCCTGACTCTAAACCTTTTGGAATAAACAGTGCACAGGAAATCACCCTGCATCATGGAATAAAAAGAAGCCCAAGTCATTCTACTGACCAAAGCAGCATTTCAGTGGATTTTAGATGAGAATTGCTCAGCTCTTTCCTGTGAACTTGCCTTTATGATTGTTGGGGACAATGAAAAAGGTCATAAAATCTTCTTCATGGATATTATATCATTTCTCTCCAAAGTCATGTCATCATAGAGATCAAAGTTGACAAGAATCTAAGGCAATTTGTAGGTAATTTCATAGGTTTAACAGAGGTGTGTCCAATAACTCAGGGATGCAATCCTGAAGAAAAACCTGGACACATTCAGTTAGAGTCCATGTTGTCAAAGCTGTGATGCAAGGGCCCTTGCAGACACTACTCATAGAAGGTTAATTGATAAAAGCCTTATGGAAATCAGTTTGTCAATCAAGAGCTTTGATATACATCGATCTTTTGACCTAGTAATTTTTCTCTTTAGGAAGCTAGACTAAGGAAAATATTAGAAATACAAATATTCATGTTCAAAGATGTTCATGACAGTGTTATTATAATAGAAAATTATTCAAAATATCTGAGTTCAAAATGATGAATTAGTTAAATAACAAATAGCATATACATGAAATTAAATGGTATTTAGTCATTAAAGTTATTGTGAAAAATGCTTATATAATGGAAAAATGTTTATAAAGAAATATTAAGTGAAATGTTAAGAAATACATAGAACTCTACATAAAATATTTTGGCTATGCAAATAAGTAAGAGTATATGCTTTCTGCAGATAAACATATTGCATAGAGAAAAAACTAGAAAAGAATTCTTCAAAACATTAACTGTATATATTCCTAAGTTACATCTTAGCATTATGGGTACAGGTTATTTAAATTTTCTTATCTGTACTTTCTAAAACTTTAATAATAAGAATGAGTACTTTTTAATTTATTTTTACTTGAACATGTTACTTAATAACTCAAAGCCTCAATTTACTCAACTTAATAGAATAACTTAAACTGACCTCTTCTTATTCTTTTTTTTTTTTTCCTATTCTGGCTTGTGCATCTGAGATAAGATTGTATTAAAGGAATTCTCAAATCCTTTACAAGCCTCACTTTTCCTGTCTATAATAATCATATCAGTAGTTACATATACCTTGGAGCACCAAGGTTCTATATTTGTGTGGAAACACTCTCTAGGAGTCTACCTTCCTGCTCCCATAGGAAGGGCATTTTACCTCAAACCATGTGCTGGGAGGGCTTAGCAGAACACATCTATTATGATGCCTGAAGGCTGGAAAGTTCCATATTTAGCCTAATGTGCTTTCCCACACCCTGCCTGCTCCTATCCTCCCCATGAGGAATGCCCTCTCCTGTCTCCTCACCCAGTGAAATGCTGGGCTATAAGAGCTTTTCGAGAAAACTATGTCTTCATCACTTTCATCTCCCCCTTTGCAAATAGTGGAGACCCAATAAATTTTTAAAATAAATTTCTGTCTGAGTCAATATCTGAACAATATAAGAAAACAATTTTAGTTTTTAGGTGCAAACATATTTTTTAATCCCAAACAGTATTACTCATCCTTGATCACTTCATATTCCCCATACTCAGCTTGGAATAATTTAACTTTTCAAGCAATAAAATACACTTTTGAATGACTAAGTTTTGCCCCCAGAGAGTAGATCTTAATGAATATACCATTGGCTACAGAGGCAGATTTTTAAAAAGAGTTCAAGAAAACCTTAAGCAAGAGTAAAATATTGGAACCAATAGGTGGCCCCCAAGGAGGTCTATTTTCAGTTATCATTTGAATGTAGATATTTCTATGTTTACAAAAATCAGACTGTACTATATAGTCATATCTTATCCACCTATTTCCCAATTCCGAAATTGGCCCGTTAAGAAAAAAATCTAAAAAGGAGTTTAATTAGCATAAACTCCAACGAGACAATGCTTACTTCCATGATCATATATCAATATTTTCTTTTTAATATTCATTTCAGAAAACACTTATGGTTTTTAAATTAAACTTATGTTAGTTTGTATATGCTGCTTGGTACAAGTGATGTACTCAA
Organism: Galeopterus variegatus; assembly: GCF_000696425.1. Taxonomy (NCBI): domain Eukaryota; kingdom Metazoa; phylum Chordata; class Mammalia; order Dermoptera; family Cynocephalidae; genus Galeopterus; species Galeopterus variegatus. The sequence goes on from NW_007735978.1 coordinate 28,406, forward strand.
GGATATTCATAATTAAAAATTGGTGATGGTGAGGAGGATGAGGGGGGAGAAAATGAAATAGTGCTTCCAGAACTTTTGCTGGAAAACCATTCATCTATCTCAGCATTTNAGAAAATGAAATAGTGCTTCCAGAACTTTTGCTGGAAAACCATTCATCTATCTCAGCATTTGTGCAAACATCCTTTTCTTAATTTCCCATTAGTCCTGTTTACTAGACCATGATTCTAAATAATTCCACTCCTCCTTTAGTGATTACACCTTTCTTTTTGTTTTTTCCTTTTTGTCTTTTTTCGTGTCGGGCAACAGATCGCAACCCTCAGTGTTGCGCCCGTACCGGACCGGGACCAGCAATGGGATTGCAACCCTTGGTGTTGCGCCTGCACCTCGCTCAGCCAGTGAGCGGGAACCGGTCTGTATGTGGGATCTGAACCCTTGGCGGGAGCGCCACCGCGCTCCCAAGCGGCGCACTGTAGCAGTGCGTCACCGGGCCAGCCCAGTGATTACACCTTTCTACACTTGCAAATAGTTACCATGTTCTCTATTAATCTTTGCTTCATGGATTTTATCCAAGTAGTCATTCTACCAGCCCATAAATAATTCTACTTATTTTCTCCCTGTTCCCTACAATCTATTCTGCATTTGCTCCAACTTTCTTGTAATGAGAAACCTCAAACAGAATGTTGGTCACTGGACTCCTAGCTATTTACTTTGTCTTTAAAATAGGCAGAGTTCTGCTCCCACTGCTCCTAATTTTAATTGAATAGGCCATTTTTTCTGAGCTTCATCATCTCTGCGCCTCCCGTAATCATCGTTTATATTGCATGTCTCTACTTGGGATATTGTTAGTGCTGGGCAGAGCTGATCAGGAAAGAAATTTATTGTACTAAAATGGGAAGAAGTTATTAGGTTAATTGTTATGTAAGGGAGATGTACCTGGAAGAGACTCAATAATCAGGGATACATGTTTGGGGATATTTTTATTTTAAGTTCTATTGATAGAAAGAAATATATTGATCATGAAGCAAGCAAATATGACTTGGTCAGCTAAAAAAAATGCCTCTCACTCAGCAAGAGAGATGCTATGAGAAAGGAAATGCTCTTGGGTGGTGACGTTTTGCAAACACAAGAGGATGTCTGGGTTTTGGAGTCATTGCTATCGAGAATGATGACTGGATCACATAGGCGAAGGGTTTGAGGCATAAGTAAGAGTAGATTCAAGAGCTCAAGAAATGCTTGTACGCAACACGCTCTTGTTGCTTCTCCTGATGGTGTGGTTGTGAGCAGCATAAAAAGCCCAGTGTTTAGGAATGCACACTGGCCTGCCTGTCCCATCTGTGTTGGAGAGCGGCCTCCCTGCTAAGAGTTGTGGCAGGTGCTTTTAACCTCTTGTTGTTGCTAGGGAAGATGGAGTCCACCCAAATTGCGTGGTAAATGCCCTCCTCTGTTAGGTCTCTTACCCAGAAGCTTTAGAGACTCCAGGGCATGACTGGAACAGAGTGGGAGAACTTAAATGCAGAATCCGACCTGCTTCACCAAGCTCCTGGGATGGGACTTTGCTGTAGGTCGTGCTTCAGGATGTCGAGTCCAAGCATGAAGCAGAAGAGTGGAGAGGTCCTCACCAGGGAGGCACTGGGGCTCCAAACTGCAGGAGCTGGGGATCCTGAGAAGCAACTGGAGCAAAATCAGGATGCCCAGAGTCCCGGGGTCAGAGGAATTCCAGAAATCTCAACAAACAAGAATACACGGAGGCAGGTGGGGAGAGTCTCCGCAGTCTCCCCATGCATGGAGGGTCCCAGCACCACCATTTGGAGTGAGTCTATGGGAGAAGAACTTGTATGAGATGGGACCTGGTGCCAGACAAGGTGGGGGTGTTGCCGTTCACTGGGGAGGTGCAGGGGTAAGACAGAAGCAGGACAGCAGACCCAGGGGAAAGGAACAGAGCACCCCATAGCATGACAAACCCAGTGCAGCTCCAGGATGGATGCCTTTTCCCAGCGAATGGGGCAGGCTTGCCTGATGGCCACATCAGCCTGTCCTCTGGGGAGGAGAGAGAAGCTGATTTAAGCAAGGCCACACGTGTTCCCTCTTGACACTGACTTGATAGGATATAATTTTAAATTTTTGCTAACAACAGTATGAGACTTAGAGTGAAAGAAATATTTGACAATGCCACCTCTCCCAGGGTGATGGAGAGGCAAAGGATTACTCAAAGTCCATTTTTCCAGAGCAGTGAGAGGCCCAGAAGGGGTTAATCCCAGGAACGATTTCTTCAAGCAAGAAAAATTCTTAGGAGTAACCCCAAATTAAGTTTTCTCTCCGTTTTTATTGTCCAGACAAGAAAGTTACAGAAAAGGACCACAGGTGGTTACAAAATGAACAAAGAGATAATTGTCATGGCAACACTTAGTTCCCCAAGAAATTCAAAGAAACAGCTGATGGTGAGATGGGGAACATCCCCCAACCCCTAATCTTGAGGTTTTTAGCTACCTACTTTCCCCTCCTTAGGTTTAGCTGCACCAAGGCCAATTGCCCTTAGAGCCAGCATTTTTGCTGTTACATTTTTTTTTTTTTTTAACCTACAACAGAGACTTAGTCCTGGGAAAGTTTTGTGTTTTTCCCAAGCTTAGCATTTCTATGTCTAATACTAAAAAGTTAGGCGATACCTTAAACTACAGGGTTGTGGCCCCACTAAGCTATTAGTTAGGCCCTGTGAAATACCTGTGCTTTATTAATGTTGGTATCCTCCACATATCCCCCTTTTATATTTATTTAATTAAAAGAAAGAGAAAAAGCTATAGATTCAGGTTCTACAGTTAAGACAAAAACATTTTGTTGAAGCAAAATTAGTATGGTTTTAGCATGGCAAGTCTTTAATTTATCCCAGGTGGGGACTGATGATGTCATCTTCTCTCGGGGCTGTTGCATCAGCATCATTCCTGGTGGTGTGAATTGGGGTGTTGTTGCCAGTTGTTGAAACTCTGGAATGGGGTTCTGTTCCGTGTAATAATCCTTGTACATCTTCCCAAGATGGAAGAAATAAAAGGAACAGAAGTTATGCACATGGAGCGATATAACTGCATCACAATTAAGCTGATTTTGAGTCCAGAGAGTTTGTTGGTGTTCACCCATCCAGGACATCACTGCTTCCAAAGCATCTGATCTTTGTAAAATTTCTTGATCAATTACAAATCTTTTGTTTAGGAACAGGATGTCTCATCCAAGTCATGAACACCCCCTTCCAGGCTGTGAAACTTTACAGAACTGCTTTCATAGACAAGATATTATTTCCCCCTTTTTGATCAAAGCATTTTTCATAAAAGCATTGATGATCAATTTTCTGATTGAAAAGGTTTCAGTTTTCTTTGTACTGATCCCTCGGTGCTGGGAAGGCTCATTCCCAGGTTGTCATGTCCCACATCAGGGGGAAAGATGAAACAGCATTTAGGCCAAACTAGGGCAACATGAAGAGGGGTCAGGAACTTAGAAGAGACGTGCTATTTTATAACCAATCTTTCCAATTGTATCTTGTTAAAAAGAGAGAGCAAATTCGTATTCCATTTATATAAATAACCCTATTTCCATAAAAATCAGAAGGATACTCACAAACAGTTTTCAAATTTTGGAAGAACCATAGAGAAAAAAAAGCAAATATTTCCATCTTTGTTTATAAAGTACATCTTACCCGACTGCTGTGAGTTATACATAGCTTAGAGACAAAGTTTTCTTAAATCTGGAACACAAAACATTTAAGTAAAGAAACAACAATGAAAGTCACAAAACATTTTTATCAGTTATTTGACTTCATGTAATTAATTTTAGCTTTGTTTGATCTTAATTAGTAGTTCTATAAACTCATTAGATTTCTTATTAGAGTTTTGAAAAACTTTTATTCTGTCCGTTGATCTTAAAGTTATCTGAAACGTGTTTAAGAGTACTTGTCAGAGTCTTTTCCATGAATCCAATTGCAGATGCCTTTAGAGAAATACCAGAACTTTTGCAATTTTATTAAGAATCTGATCTGTACTTAAGAAAACCTTGTTCTAACATAGGGAAAATACAGTCCTGTTTCAGAATCTTTTTTAACCTCAAAGTTCAATCTTTAGAAAGACAACTAATTCCCTTTAAA
>NW_007735978.1:32918-37728 GCF_000696425.1 Galeopterus variegatus
GAAAATACAGTCCTGTTTCAGAATCTTTTTTAACCTCAAAGTTCAATCTTTAGAAAGACAACTAATTCCCTTTAAATTATAGCCAACTTAATCACGCACAAAATTCTTTCATAAATTTACCTTTCACATAACATTGTTATGACTTACTCAGACTTTTGATGGCATGCTTTAGACTTTTCATTTTGTCCTATATTTCCTACTTTTTAAATAGCCAGTTATTTTACTCTAGGACAAAATACATGTACCAGATACCTACTCATATAAAAATATTTTCTTTCCTTTTAGCCTTTCTAACCAAAACTACATCTTTACATCCATAGCTTTTTTTCACATCTCATATTTTACATACTAATTCCTTTCTCATCAACAATACTATATTAGCCTCATTTACCTAAAAATTTCATAATTAGAGATTATTTTGTTATAGGTTGGGTTCATAACTTAAAAGCCTCTAGCAAAGACATATATAATTCTGTTTGATTAGTAAACGAAACACAAGCTAACAACAAGGCACGTGCAGGGCTTTGAGAGAAACCCAGCAGACAGTTCTTTTATAGCTTTTAGTCCTTAAATAAAAATTAAACGAGTACCAGACATACCACAAAATGTGTTTACCTAAAGGCAAATTTAGGCAGAAGGTTTAAATCAAATTTTGAAAATATATTTATTTTATCAAAACCTTAGAAAATTAAAATCACATGAACTTGAAAAGTATACTTATTTATTTAACGAGCACACATTAATTATAATTAATAACTGTACATCAGCTGAGGCAGCACACAGCAAGCCTCAGGAAACCTGGCACTGGCCAAGGTCACCCCTCCCAGAAGACTGGGAGCCCTCACCAGCTGGACACACTTCATGGCCACATGGAGCCTATGAGATCTGAATCACAGTGCACAAGACCAAGTTGTAGTCCTCTGGTGACTCGGAAATCCTCAGTATGTCTGTGCAATCTACCGACTTCATGTTGAAGACAAGTATTACACAAAATATTTTTGGGTCATCAAATTGATTACTTTTCAATAAGATGGCTTGTCCTACAAATATTCTCAAGAATGCAGGGAAAGGGGAATATGCCACCAAACCACAAAATTACAAGAGAAACAGTGAGACAATTTTTGTGGACTGGAGTGCTATGAATGATGAACGGAAAGATTTATGACCTTTCCATATTTTATTTTCCAGACTCAGTCCCACACTCTCCTTGGCCACCTTGTTTTGCAGTTCCTGTGGTGCTTCACTGTGCCATTAACTCATCATCCTCTGCCGTTAACTCACCTTGCACATGTCTTGTTTTCCAGACGAGGTTAAAAGTCCTTTCAGGGCACAGACCTCAGCCCCTGTGCCTTTTAATGCCCGTAGTACCTAGCAGAGGGGTCAAATATTTATTGATGGGTTAATGATTCACAGAGACCAAAACGAATTTTTTTTAAAAAAAATTTGTTGTCAATTGGAAAAACTAGATTAAACAAGCTATCCCACTGTTTAACAATAGAAATGAGATGGCCCGGCCACTGACTGCTTGGTAACATCTCTTCTTTCTAAGAAATCTTGTGGTGAATATTCTCTTGGGTACTTTACACTGTCTCATCCAAGGAATATCTCAAGGGATCAGGTCTTTATTTATTCTAGGGGTATCTTTGTGTTTTCATTCTATGGTAGGTGCTGTGTTTGGTTTGGAGCAATTTTATCAGTCTAAAGGATGTAATCTCTGCCTTTCAGAAGCTCCAGAGGATGAGGGCAGAAGACATCTGCACTAGCAGCCTGTCTGTGTGTTAACCTATGCAAACCTGCCAGCCGGTGTCTTTGAACCCCAAAGGGTATGCAAAGGTATTAATGGGGAACCCTGAGTTATTTTCAGTATTCTTTACTCAAAGCCTAACGGAAGTCATAGGGGTACAATAAAAGGTGGGTACACAGGTTTGCTTCACCACTAGTTTCTCTGAAATCTGCTCAGACCATAATGATGGTCATCTCACACTGATCAGAAGCCTCGACAGCAAGGCCTAGATTTATTTAGTCCTGAAAAAAAAAACAGGCCTGCTTATTTTAAATGAAAAAACAATTATTATTAATAAATTCAATTTGTTTGAAAAACAAAAATCAAAATTCAGGGTCAATGAAGTTAAAAAATAAAGAACCTCCAGTGATTAAAAGATAGGGAGACACTTATCTTAGGAGTTGCTTAAATACTCTGTCTTATCACCTAAGCATTTTGGTCCCAGATTACTTCAGACTCATCCATGTACCCTGCGATTTTTAACCCCCCAGTAGGCACCCTGAATTCAGTCCTTAAACACAATCATACTGAGGGAGAAAATAGACATCATTGAGAGAATAGGGGAATTTTGAAAATGTTTGCTTAAGAAATTAAAGCAATATATTAAAAAAGAACCAAAGCTAGTAAGTTTAGAAAAGAGTACATTTGGGCAACAAATTGTGGAAGAATGCTAAAAAATAAAATTAAGGGAGAAAAAAAAGAAACTTGAGAATAAAGATTCCTGTGATAAGGAAACACATGGCATCAAAATCATAATCAGAACATTCACATTGCTCTAAGATGCTTTCCACATTAGACAATTGACTCTCTACCATTTATTAAAATTAAATGGGAACCAACAAGAGTACAGTTGAGCAGCTTTCACTGGCAAACAGGAAAGGAATGCAGTGATTAATACTAAGAAGTCACAGGGTACACACTGATAAAGACACTGACAATAATCACTAGAACAAGCCTGTTCTTACCCGACTTCAGTAAGTAAGTATATTTCAGATCTCCGTCCTGTGCCAAGTACTGTGCCAGACACTTCATCCGGGGTTTGGTCATTATTTTTTTTAAACGACCGTGTGATGTTGCCCTGGAGGTTATGTAATGGCACCTGCTCCAGCTGATTTTCATGAGAGAGGAGCAGAGATCTCTCTACTGACATGCTTGGCCAGTACAGACCGGCCCGTGTCCTGGCTCATCCACAGAATGATAGTTGTTCACAATGACTCCTCGAGTCATCACCAGAGTTTGAATTATAAATAATATCACCTATTTGAGAAGAAAAGAAGTATATATGCTTTTTGAGAAAATTTCTGTAAGGCAGACCTTAAAAATTTTGATAGTGTAAGAGTTTAGCATGAAGAAGACCAGAGAACTATTGGAAAATCCATTTCTGAAAACTAACATGTCACTTTACAGCATGATATTGATAGAGCACTTTATCAGGAACCCAGTGATGGCAATGTGGCCACATTTTTTCCTTGTTAGGCAAGACATATCCAAGATGCTTTTTCTGTTTCAGGCTATTACTCACCTGTGCTGTCACTGAGCAAAGCATGTCTTGGCATCCTCAACTGTGAAATGAAGATATTACACACATGATCTCTCATAACGCTCTGAGAGTCTAGGATTCAATAAATGCAGACTTGTTGTGAAGGATCGAGCCATCTCACACAGACACAAGCTGTCCATCTTACCCTCTGAGGGGTGACTTTCCGTGGCTGAGATGAAAAGAACCCGGGACGGATTTAGAACCACTCTACCATGCAGGGTGCACAGACCCAGGATAACTAAAGCCTGACTCACGTATTGTTCATGAGGTGACAGAGAGCTTCAGGGATCCCTACTGGCTGTGATTCTGACACCCCCCTGCCACCCACCGCCACAACACTCCAGAAATCTAGAATGTTCCAGAACCAAAAGGAAAATCAGAAGACCACAGTGAGGGAAAAAGCTATCTCTCAGTTGATTGTTTATATTCAGCACCCCATAAATTCTTTTTCAAAACTTTGAGCACTTTACTAGCTCAAACAGACACAGTCCCTCCTGGAGTCAGGAAGAGAGTGAAGAGCCAGCAGAGTGCAGTAGCAACCCTGGAAACGACACAAAATCCCACTGTGACTCTGCCTGTGCAGATCCCTATCTCCATGGAGAAACCCGACTCCTTCTATGTTTAGACCTGCCTCTGTTTAGTATTCCACGCACAGCCTGGAGTGAATGCGGAGAATGACATTTGCTGACTGCTACTTCTAAAGACCTATTAAGGAAGAACAAGGCTTGCCCTTAAGCCAGGGAGGCCACAGATGTGTCAACAGACCTGGCCAGCTCTTAGTCACAAGTGCCCACTGACCCAGGGTGAGGGCAGCCTTGAAGACTCATCCCCTGGGCAAACACTGCCAAATGTCACTGCTCTGAATGAACCACCAAGTCAGGATCCTTCTCTGAAGGCTTCTCAGTGTCTTTGCCACATAAAATTGGGTTTTAAACCTCCAGACAATGGATTTTCAGAGAAGGTGGCCAGTGGTGAAGTGATTCCAAAATGGTGGGTTTGGGCATGTCTGACCAACTGCTGCCACAGGCAGGGTTGCGTAGAAATGACGGCCCTGAGGATTGTACCTGGGCACAGTATAACCTCTTTATAACAGCCCTTTTAAATACTATTCTCCTCTTTTGGTGCTCCATTGTTATGAACCATTTTGAAGTCAGAAGCATCCCTCCACATGCTAGAGCCTTGCATTGACCACACACTGAATTGCAAAGCAGGGTGAGAACTGTAAAAATCACCATATGCAACTGCTTTCTAATGAGACTACATTCACTTTCTGCAAATGCTATCTAAAGAAAGTGAACAACTTTAATCCACGAGAAGTACATTAGAAGACCTCAAAAAGAGCACATTGATATTAAATCCTAATCCTTTCTGCTTCAGTGTAAGCCTTTCCTTCTTGAACTGTATGTGTTATGGGCAATCAATTAAAGGTTTTTGTTTTTGGGGGCCGGCCCGGTGGCGCACTGCACTAGTGCACCGCTTGGGAAGCG
>NW_007735978.1:38695-39677 GCF_000696425.1 Galeopterus variegatus
GCGACACTGAGGGTTGCGATCCGTTGCCGGACACAGAAAAAGACAAAAAAAAAAAAAAAGGTTTTTGTTTTTGTTATGAGTTCAGAAAACAAAGAGAGACAGGCTACCCTACAGCTTTCTGTCTGGCAGAGCGGAGGATTGGACGGGTTCTTGGTGAACGGAAGCTCTCCAGGTTACTTAACGCAAAGCAACCTGCTCTCCAACATCCTTCAAGAGCTGTTTTGTCCTTAGCTTTTTCCGGCTCTCATGTCCTTCATGCTTGCATTGCTCTAACAGCCACTTAGGTTAGTGTTATTCAATTTGATAAGTAACACTTCTCAAAGATTCCAGAGACCCAAGACTTGAGACATCCTTACCTGAGGGACTCTCTAAAAGTATTTCAGTAAAAATACTTTTCAATTGTGAACTCACACTACAAAAGAGAAGTATTTTCTTCATAACATTTAACTTGAAAAGAAGTCATAAGTGCAATGACAGATTTTGCATAACTGTCATTTTGACACTAGAAATATCTTTCTCAAACCCATATAACTCCCTGAGAATATATCAAGGGACCTCATGGGTTCTGAGGACCCCAATTTAAGAAATGCATTTTCACATGGTTACTCTTGTATCCAGGTTTATTTCTTTCCAGACAACTATATGTTCATTAATTAATGTATCATTTCAGGAAATATTTTCTGAGTGTCAACCATATTTCATAGCACTCAAGCTTCTCTGCCTGAACACACCTTTCTTCATTTTCTTTTGTGACTCTCTGTTTCATATGAGTCAAACCTAAACTCTTAATACTTGGCTATCATAATTATCCACGAGTATTTTCTAGACATTCCTAATTCCTGCCCATTGCTCTAGACCACAAGTCCTAAAGCCCGAAGAAAACCTCATCAGCACATAGATCTGTCCAATGACTTGATTTACTCATTTCTTCAGTGACCATGGGTTGCATTCTAATTTCTGCAGGGCACTGTGCCAGCCACTT